>NW_028270183.1:43626046-43930067 GCF_037043375.1 Chiloscyllium plagiosum
GGTGAAGGGTTAAATGTAGGAGTTTAGGTCTGGGTGGTATGCGGGTCGGTGTGGACTAAATAGGCCGAAGGGCCTGTTTTCACACTGTAAGTAATCTAATCTAAAGTAAACCCTTCCATTTCAACCTATTTATATCAAAGGTGCATTCTTTGGCCATTCCGATAGAAATTTCTGAGTTTTCTCCCCATTTTTCGGTGAATTTACAATATTATTTCTTGTGACTGGGAACTTCTTACTCAATATTTCAACTGTTATCCCTTTGGTGATGTTTAAAATTACATCAGTCCAGTTATCATACTGTAATTGTCTTGATACTACTTAACAGTCTCGTGGCGCTTGGGAAAATGTGGTTATTCTCAGTTATTTTTACTTTAGTCATCTATTGCCAAATTGCTGGCATTCAGTTTTAATCAGGATCAATAATACTAACGATGAAGTAGTCTTTCCTGACTTGTTCTGCCTGTATAGAGCCCTTCTATTTCCAGACCGGTATCCATAAAACATTCCTCCCTGACTGCGCAAACACCTTAATTCCCTGCGGCATTATTCGCAATATCATCCTGCCCTGACCGTTCAGACTCTCTTTACCGGCACAGTAGTATCCACAGGGACTTTCCAACCGTCCCATTCAGACCTGCTAATTTCCTAGTGCGGCATCTGCAGGATGGTCCAGCCTGACTGTTCAGACGCTCGTTACACGCAAGGTGGTGTCCACAGTGATTTTGTAACACTTCGTGTAATTCTATCTCAGCCAATCGCTTTGCTCTTCACTTAATCACACCACTTTGCAGTATTCCTGAATAATCCTCTGCGTCTCCTGAAATTTCAATTTACTACCGGACTCTTTGGTTCTTTGGATCAGAGCAACCTTTCAGCTGCTTTTCTGCACGTCTGCATCCCCGAGATCATCCCTTGCTCAACAGAATTTAATCCAAAATATCAGAAAAATGATCATATGTATTTCAGCTTGGCCAAACCTAATTCTGTCAGGCTCAGGAGGGTCCCCAATCGACTGGGAAGCGCCGTCTGCCTGCTGCCTCTGTTCAGAAGTGTTTTGTTTACCCCGAGTCTACTCGCAGCGCCAAATTTGTTGTCGAAAGTTTGTATGCAATGCTCTGTGACGTTCACAAGGAGGCACAGAACATTCATCGCGAATTTGAACTTTTACTTGCAGACAAAAGCTGAAACAATCAGACAATTGCTTCCTGGCTGCCCCCGATACTTGGGGCTCACTACTTTTTATAATTGTCTAGTTGCCGTGCTTATCTGGTGTCATGGTAATAACCAATCACACTAGCTTGCAATGCTTTTCTAAATTAATTATCCTCTGCCGCAATGGACTTCTACTTTACACTTAACCTATCACATTATACTATCATCATCTAGCACATAAACTCACTTATCACGTGATTTGATTAGCCCACCATATCGTGTTGCCATTATTGACAGAATTAACTCATCTATTGCTCATTTGTTATATGATTCTATGCATTGCTCCATCAAGTTAAACATACAACTGCCAAACTAATTTCCACATTACATGTTTCTATGCATTGCTCTATTAATCTCATTATACAACTGATAAACTAATTTCCATTTTACGTTACTCTATGCATTGCACTATTAGTCGAATTATACACCTGCCAAATCAATTTCTTCATCGACATCTGCCTTTTAAGTAAATAGAAGTGTCAAAATATGATCCAGCTTCATTTTGATCAGGATTTTTTTGCCTTTCCCATGGCTTGGAAAGGAAAGGACTTTTTTTGTGATGCATAACAAACAAACCTTTAATGTGGAATCTGTTTTTCTCTGTAAATGAGCAATTCTTCTGTAACTAGATTCGACTTTGCCTCTGATATACGGCGTGTAATATATGGTGAGAAAAATGCTGACAGTGCCAGACCGTCAAACTGTCTTATATATCGGGACTTCAGCATTGTTGCTATTTCGGAGACATGGATAGAGCAGGGTGAGGAACGGATGCTGCAGGTTCCAGGGTTTAGATCTTGAATTAAGAACAGGCAAGGCGGTAAAAGAAGGGGAGGTGTGACCTTGTTAGCCAAGGTCAGGTGGCTGAAAGAACGTTTGATGAGGAATCGTCGACTGAAGTCGTGTGGGCTGAGGTTAGAGGAGAGGTCACACTGCTGGGAGATTTTTATAGGTCTCCGCAGAGTTCCAGGGAGGTGAAAGAGAGGATTGGCAACAGTATTCTGTCCAGGCGAGAAAGGAACAGGGTAGATATTATGGAAGACTTTAACTTCCCCAATATTGACTGCAAATGCTATAACCTAGTTTGTCAGATAGATCAGTTTTTGTGCAATGTGTACAGGAAGTTTTCCTGACGCTTGTCGAAGGAGCGACAAGAGGGGAGGCCACATTGGATTTGCTGTTAGTTAATGAACCAGGCCTGGTGTTCGACTTGGTTGCAGATGAGCACTTTGGAGAGAGTGACTATAATTCAGTTACGTTTTGTTTAGCGATGGAAAGTGGTAAGAACATGCCACAGTCAAGAGTTATCGATGGGCAAGGGCAATTGTAATGCGATTAGGCAAGAATTAGAATGCATAGAATCGGTAGCAAAATGCAGGGAATTCATACAATGGAAATGTGGAGCTGGTTTAAAGAATAGATGTTGCGTGTCCTTGATAGTTATGTCCCTATGAGGCAGGGAGGCAGTGATAAGGTAAGGGAACCGTGGTTTACTACAGAAATTGCATCTCTTGTTAAGCAGGAGAAGAACGCTTATGTGTTGATGAGGCAAGATGGTTTAGATGAGGTAATGGAGAGTTACAGATCAGCCAGGAAGAATTTAAAGAGAGACTTAAGAAGAGAAAAGAGAGGTCACGAGCAGTGTATAGCAAATAGAATAAAGGAGAACCCGAAAGCTCTCTGTAGGTATGTGAGGAATAAAAGGATGACTGGGGTAGTAATAGGGCCAGTCAAAGACAGAAACGGGAAGTTGAGAGTAGACCCGATGGAAATCGGAGAGGTTGTTAACGAACATTTCTCATCGGTTTTTAGTCCGGAAAAGTAGAATATTGCAGAAAAGCAGAATGAGGTACGAGATGTTAGACTGGAAATGACTAACGTTAGATACAAATAGTTGGTATCAAGTCGAGAAGGAGTGAAAGTAGACAAGTTCCCTGGGCCGGATGGGATTTATACGAGGATTCTCGGTGAAGCTAGGGAGGAGATAGCAGAACCTTTGGCTTTGATATTTAAGTCGTCATTGTTCACAGGTTTAGTACCAGAGGACTGGAAGATTGCAAATTCTGTGCTCTTGTTCAAGAAGGGCAGTGGAGATGACCCAGGTAGTTATAGACCAGCGAGCCTTACTTCTGTACTAGGAAAGGTTTTGGAAAGGATTATAACAGATAAAAATGATGATCATCGAGCAAGCAACAATTTGATTTCAAGTAGTCAACATGGTTTCGTCAAGGGCAGGTCGAGTCTCACAAACCTCATTGAGTTTTTTTGAGAAGGTGACCAAGCATGTAGATGAGGGTAGGGCAGTTGACGTGGTATACATGGACTTCAATAAAACCTGTGATAAGGTTTCACATGGTAGGCTGTTGGAGAAAATGTAGAGGCATGAAATTGAGGGTGATTTAGCAGTTTGGATTAGAAACTGCCTTTCTGAAAGAAGGCAGCGAGTGATGGTTGATGGCAAATACTTTGCCTGATGTCCAGTTACTACTGGTTTGCCACAAGGATATGTTTTGGGACCACTGCTGTTTGTTATATTTTTTGAATGACTTAGACGCAGGCATAGTTGGATGGATTAGTAAAATTGCAGATAATACAAAAGGCGGTCGAGTAGTGTACAGTTTGGAAAAATGTTACAGGTTGCAGCAAGACTTGGATAAACTGCACAATCGGCCAGAGGGGTGGCAAATGGACGTCAATGCAGCTAAATGTGAAGTGATGCACTTTGGAAAGAATAACAGGAAGACAGAGTACTGGGTCAATGGAAAGATTCGTGTTAATGTGGATGTGCAGAGGGATCTTGGAATCTATGTACATAGATTCCTGAAAGTTGCCAACTCCGTTGACAGTGCTTTTAAGAAGGCACAAGGTGTGTTAGGTTTAATTGGTAGAGGGGTTGAGTTCTGAAGCCGGAATATCATGCTGCAATTCAACAAAACGCTGGTGCGGCCACACTTGGAATATTGTGTACAATTCTGGTCACCACATTTCGGGAAGGATGTGGACGCATTTGAAAAGGTGCAGGGGTCCTTTACCAGGATGTTGTCTTTTCTGGAGGGAAGGTCTTATGAGGAAAGGCTGAGAGACTTTGGTCTGTTCTCATTGGAAAGAATAAGGCTAAGAGGGGTTTGATAGAAACATACAAGATGACCAGAGGATTAGATAAGGTAGACATTCCTCATAGGATGATGACATCAGCTTGGAGAAGGGCAGCATAACTACAAATTGAGGGGTAACAAAGATGCCAGAGACAGGTTCTTTACTCAGAGAGCGTTAAGGGCGGGGAATGCCCAATCTGCCAATGTAGGCAACTCAGCCAGATTCGGAAGATTGAAATAATCCTTGGATAAGCACATGGACGATGATGGGATATTGCTGGGGGACGAGCTGAGAATAATTAATAGATCCACGCAACATCGATGGCCGAAGGGACTGTTTTGTGCTATATTGTTCTGTGTTCTGTGTTATATGTTCTATTGTCCCTTCTAACAGGTGGCTATGCTCTGCTTTGTGTAAATGTTATTTCTGGTATGGATCGATTCGCATCCATTGAAAGCTTGATTTGTCTCTGATAAAAGACGTCTTTATTTCTTATATGTGGTGGATTTCCATACGTCTCGCTAATGTACGCTCGAGCTGCTTCTGAATGGCTTGATGCATTTCTGATGCGTGCTCCGTGTTGCTGTTGATTTATCTCGTGCCTGCAGTCGCCAAATCTAAAACACCTTATTTCCTTTAATTGGCACATATTGCCCTTGTTTCTCATTTTCGTTATTGCTTCGATCTCTCGAAGCAGCCGTTATGACTGAATATAATATGTGGCATTTTGCCCTGTCCCAAATTGCAAGAATACCTGTCTCAGTCATACATGCCATTCCAATATGCTGGTGCCTGTAGGAACAGAGACAGCCACTGCAAGAATCTCTGAGCAGCGACGTGTAAGAAGACTTGAATATGTTACGAAATGTTTTTGCCCTTATTTATTTTTCAAAGAGAATTACAAATTTCACAGAATATTATGATGGATAATATCTGGTGAGTGTAGTTTGTCATCTACAGTTAGACATTTCTACGCATTGCTGCCCAGTGTACCTCACCATTGAGAATAAACTGACAAAAGGTGATATATTTGGATAAGCTGGCACCATCTGGTGCTCTGGTTGTCTGGACACCACAGCCAGTTCTCTGAAATGTTGACGCCACTCCTTTCAGCGAGATGGTCCACAAAGAAATTCAGGTTTTTCCGAGAGAAGCCAAGTGTCAGGTTTTCCTTTCTCAAAATCACTCCTGACTACGTACACCAATTAACTTTCAAATGACAGCCCTCTTGGGGACTTGGACTACAATATGAGAAACAGAGATATGACTATTGATGCTGGCCTTCGCGTGTATCTCAGTTTTCTGATGGTTGGACCATAAACAGTGCATGGGAAGATTGGGAGGATGGCAGAAGCGATTTGTAACCTTCAGCTCAAACACAAATTACAGTTAATTCTTTGAGAAAATTGAGTCAGTAAACTAGCTCAGCTTCTGTTCTGTAGTCACTGGTAAGGCTCAGGACTTTGCTGAAAAATTATATGATTCATTGCAACAAAATGCTGACACTGACAGAGGGTCTAATCACAACAGAAAACGTCACACTAATGTAGATACTGATGCCCAAACAGGCTCAGAACTCACAGAGGCATTGATTCAACCAAAGGCCTGGAAACCTGCAGAAGTCTAGGCATTATGGAATTTTCTGAAACTGTTAGATATTCTGATATTTACATAAATACTGACGGTAATGCATATTCTGACTGTAACTAAGACCCTAACGTCAATATAGATCTTTACACAGGTAGCATCAGTCTGAGTTAAGCTACTTGTTTAAATTTTAAATTAATGTTGGAAATTATGTAGCAGTCAACAACTAACTGTTGCTTTGGCATTTTCATCGTCTCAACCAAAGAAGTTGTACATGCCTTCCAATCAGAAATCTCATTCTACACAGACCATTTGAATATATCTTCTCGTTACATCGCTGTTCTAACTCTAACAAGACTCAGGTAGTCTCCGTGCAAGTAACACACGATTGATAGAGACTGATTTCTCTCTCTGAGGCTGCATTTGCTGGACAGTCTTTCCGGTAAGGGTAAACCTGGAGAAGGATTGATTGACCAACCAGTATTTGGGATCCAAGGAGGTGAAGAATGCAGGTGCTGGCTTTTTGGCTTTTAGAATCTAAGCTGCTCAACAGCAACCACATATTATTCTGGGCAAATGCAACAAATTTGGCCCATTGTCTTGTATAGTTGGGCATTGTACGTACACATTTAGATTGTTTTCGGTGTTCTGAGGTCCCCTGTCTCATCCTGCATGACAGGCAGACTGTTCTAGATTCCGATTAGCGTCTGGCTTAACAAATAAAAAGATTTATGGTTCTCAGATTGCCTTGTACCTTTCGACCCCAGTGGTAAACGTTTGACCATTTCGTTATTGATCTCTCTTTCAAAAGAAAACTTCGTTGGTGTCAAATCTATCATTGCACCTTCTAATTTTAAACATCTTATTTGCAACTGCCCTATATGCCAACTTCCCCACTTTATTGCCTGCCCACGGACGTCTGGGATGGGTGGCATGCTTTTTGAAGGTCTACCATTCATTATGTATTCTCTTGCCTTGTTTGTCTGCCCAGATAAAACACGTCACACTTATTCTGCTTGAATTTTATTTTTAATGATACATCCCTTATGACAAATCTTTATGTCCTATTGTGATCTCTAGTTATTCTCCTCATTATTTACCACCGCATAAAAGGTTTCATCATCCGCAACCTTACTTATCAACTCTTAGACATCTAAGTAGAAGTTGATTACATATAGCAGACAGAACAGGAACACTGACATTGATCCCGACAGAACTACCATGGAGACAGATGAATGAAGGAGTCAGCAATTGAATGCAATCAAATAGTTTGGATTCTTCTCCATTGACCTGATGACCTCAGGCATTTGACAGTAAAGCATCCATGTTGAAGAGTCACAGACACCTCCATTCTGAGTGTAACTTTCTGTGCTTTCTGGTGGGTCGGTCATGTGAATGTGAAATTGCTAGAAATTTAAAATCAGTGCCAAAGACATGATACTGAACGTATATTTCAGTGAAATTCCTCCTACTTATAAAGTCAAAGATGCAGTGTGTTCCATTAAATTTCTCTCTCCTCATTTCCAGATCAAATGTCTAGTCAATACAGTCAAGAGACGAATGAACTGCAGATGCTGGAATTCAAATTAGACACGCAGGAGTCTGAACGAACACAGCAAGCTCGGCAGCATCAGGAGGTGGAGAAGTCGACATTTCGGGTTCACCATTGTTCAGGACTGGGTGTGGTATGGGTGAGCTGCAGCTGAAGGGGTAGCCAGGGTCAGAGTGGTGAAGTGAGGATACATGATGGAAGGTAATGTGTGTGACCTGTTTAGTTGATGGGATGAATGAATCCAGTTGTTGACAGCGAGAAGTGGCAGTCAGGAGAAGGGGCTGGGAGGGGAGTCGGGAGATTGGGAGTGAGGTTAGTTGGAATTGTCAAACTCAGTGTTGAATCCTCCGACCTGGAGAGTGCCTAACCTTAAGATAAAGTGTTGATTCTCCAATTGATGCTGCGGTTTGTTTTGGACATGGAATAGGCCAAAGATGGGCATTTTGGAAAGTCAAAGGCTGGCGAATTGAAATGGGCAGAGACTGGGAAGTCCGGTCGTCCGCTGCGGACCATCCCATGAAATTCGGTGTGCTGTTCCCTAAGTTTGGACTCTGTCTCCCCGATGTCGAGAGGACATCATTGTGAGCTTCTGATGCATTATCCTAAGTTGGAAGAGAGGCAGAATATTTTTTGTCTCATCTGGAAGGTATGTTTGGAGCCCTGGAGGGAGGTGATGCAGGTGGCATACTTGCATTTGTTTGCATTTTCCTGGTTGCAGGGCACGTTACCTGAGGGTTCAGCGGGGGAGAGAAGGTGCAGTGAACTAAGGAATGATGGAGGGAACGGGTCTTGCAGAAACCTAACACGGTTGGGGACAGGAAGATGTTCCTGACTGTGAGGTTTGTTTGGGTTCGTGGTTGTGTTTGAGGATAATGCATTGCAGGCGGAGACTGGTGGGGTGGTAGGACGATATAGGACACTCTTTTCTTATCGTGAATGGAGGGAGTGTGTTCAGAGTGGTGGTATGGGAAAGGAGGTGGTGCGGTGGAGGGCTGTATGGATATTCAAAACAGGTCGACACCTGGGATGCTTGCGATTGGTACGTGTCTGCATCCAAGCAGATGCAGCGGATTTGGAGCAATTGTGAGATTGGGATGGAGTTATTGCAGAATACGTGGTGGGAGGAGGTGCAGTTCAGGTAGTTATGGGTATCTATAGTTGACGTCCGTTTGATTCTGTCACTGGAGATGGAAATGGGGTGGTCGAGGAAGTTGTAGGAGGGCTGTGAGAATGATCAAGTGAATTTCATAGCGGTTTGGAAGTTGTGGGTGAAGTCGATGTTCTGTTCCAGGTCAGCCTGAGTGTAAGACGCTGTAGCGATGCAGCCATCGATGTAACCGTGGAAGAGTTCGAGTACAATACCTGTTAAAATGCTGAAGCGGGAATGTTTGATATGACCGGCAAATAGACAGGCACAACTGGGATGCATACAGCTACCCTTGGCTGGGGACATATCACAGTCAAGATCAGGTACAATATTTCAATAACAATCGATGTCATTGATTTTCTGACTTGCAACAGGGCTTGTGTGCTGTAACATTATCCAGAAAGTACTAATTAGACACACTCATGCAAATTAGAAACTGCAGAATGAAAGAGCTTTGAGAAACAAGGAAATAAATAGACACTCCGGACCATTGTGAAACAAATGACGTGCAGTTATTATTATGCAAATCTAAAGTTACCCTCACTGATGGACTGCCGTTGTTTCGTAGTGTGAAAAGGTCGCTGAGCACAGTCTTGAAAAGAAAATAATGAAATAGTCAGAGATTATGCGACAACTGTAGCAGGCTCACTAATTCTTCTTTTTGTTGAGTTGTCAAAACTGGCAGAAGTAGAATGTGGAATGGCAAAAGGAAGAAAGTCGATCTTCGTTGATGGAGGAGCTCAGGATTTCCCCACATACTTGCTCTGTAAATATTGCATTTACTTTTCTTATCTTGGCAGAATATTGAGAGAACAAGAACAATTGCCTATTGATATGGAATTCAGAACTAAGGGATTTTACAAAACACGTTCAAGAACACATTCGAGTAAAATACATGAAAGTGAAAGATATACAATAGACAATAGACAATAGGTGCAGGAGTAGGCCATTCAGCCCTTCGAGCCTGCACCGCCATTTAATCATGGCTGATCATTCCTAATCAGTATCCTGTTCCTGCCTTATCTCCATAACCCTTGATTCCACTATCTTTGAGAGCTCTATCCAACTCTTTCTTCAATGAATCCAGAGAGTGGGCCTCCACTGCCCTCTGGGGCAGAGCATTCCACACAGCCACCACTCTCTGGATGAAGAAGTTTCTCCTGAGCTCTGTCAAAAATGGTCTACCCCGTATTTCTAAGCTGTGTCCTCTGGTTTGGCACTCACCCATCAGTGGAAATATGTTTCCTACTGCCAGAGTGTCCAATCCTTCCATAATCTTACACGTCTCAATCAGATCCCCTCTCAGTCTTAGAAACTCAAGGGTATACAAGCCCAGTCGCTTCAGTCTTTCAGTGTAAGGTAATCCTGCCATTCCAGGAATTGAACTCGTGAATCTACGCTGCACTCCCTCAATAGCCAGAATGTCTTTTCTCAAATTTGGAGACCAGAACTGCACACAGTACTCCAGGTGTGGTCTCACCAGGGCCCTGTACAGCTCCAGCAGCACCTCTTTGCTTCTATACTCAATTCCTCTTGTTATGAAGGCCAGCATGCTATTAGCCTTCTTCACTACCTGCTGTACCTGCATGCTTGCCTTCATTGACTGGTGTACAAGAACACCCAGATTTCTCTGTACTGACCCTTTACATAAATTGATTCCATTGAGGTAGTACTCTGCCCTCCTGTTCTTGCCACCAAAGTGGATAACCATACATTTATCCACATTAAACTGCATCTGCCATGCATCTGCCCACTCACCTAACTTGTCCAGGTCACCCTGTAATCTCTTAACATCCTCATCACATTTCACCCTGCCGTCCAGTTTTGTATCATCAGCAAATTTGCTAATGTTATTGCTGATACCATCTTCTATATCATTAACATATATTGTAAAAAGCTGCGGTCCGACCACTGATCCCTGCGGTACCCCACTGGTCACTGCCTGTCATTCCGAAATGGAGCCGTTTATCACTACCCTTTGTTTCCTATTAGCCAGCCAATTTTCAATCCAATCTAGTACTTTGCCCCCAATACCATGCGCCCTAATTTTACTCACTAACCTCCTGTGTGGGACTTTATCAAAAGCTTTCTGAAAGTTCAGGTACAATACATCTACTGGATTTCCCTCGTCCAACTTCAGAGTTACATCCTCAAAAAATTGAAGAAGATTAGTCAAGCATGATTTCCCCTGCATAAATCCATGCTGACTCTGTCCTATCCTGTTATTACTATCCAGTAGATCTCGTAGATTATCTATTTGTTCAGAACGTATAAAATTGTGGAACTCCTGAACAGAAGGCAAAAATCAACATACTGATTGCTTGGCACTGAGTAACACTGGGAATACAATGCGTTGTGAAACGGTCATTTTATTTAAATATAAACTCACTATGTCACCAACAAAGAATTATTGGAAGGTTAAATTGCACTTCAGGGGTGGAGTGTAGAGGACCCAGGCTACATTGAAAGCGCATTTCCTGAACTTGGGGTGACCCTCATACTGACACACATTCTTAAACTTAAACTGTCTCTGAATCTAAAAGAGACTGTGAAAGTATACAGACTGGGATCAGACAGTGAAATTTGTGTACACACTGAAATGAATAGATTCCCTTAAACTAATGTTTGTTCTTAATTTAATGCGAAATTTGAAAAGTATCTGCCTAATATTGTAAATGAAACTTTTGCTGAAACGAACAAATCTCCTACATTTAATAAATACTGTTGAAACGACAGTCAGTGACACATTTCTTGAAACTAACGCCGGCCCCAAAACAGAAAATAAGACAGCAGCTGAAAGTAATGAAAATCTTGTAAAGTTGCACTTCATGAATGTGATACAGATTCTAAAATTGAAACACTGAAAACAATAAACACTCTGAAAGCAAGGGAAAGAAAGAAGGTCGATGTCTGTTGAGCAGGGAGCTCAGGATTTAATGATTGGCATTCTCCGTAAATACTGGGATTTGGTTTATTTTTGATTGCATAATATTGAGAGGAATTGTGATTTGACATGTTATTCGGGAATAAAGGACTGCATAAAACACATGCGGCAAGAAATGCAAATGAAATGCAAATAAATGCAGAGAGTGAATGGGCTGCTGGAGAACCTGCTTTTTTCAGAACATGTAAGATTGTGAAACTCCAGAAAAGTAGGCAAAGTCCAACAGACGGACTGCTCTGCATTGAGTACCAATGGAAACACAAAGCCTCGTTAAGTTGTGATTATATTTAAATGCAAACTTGCTGTGTACCAAACGAAGAAATTCCAAATTGTTTTTTAGACGTGGAGTGGTTCGAGGAGTGAGGCTAAATTGACAGCACATTACCTGAGCGTATTGTAAAGTAATACTGATCACTCGTCAGGAGCCAATGCAGACGAGTCGAAAACATAGTGAAATTGATATGGACTATGAAATGGACATATAACCTGAAAGTAATGCAGATCCTTAAACGAATGCTAAACCTGAAAGGCATACAGTGCCTGAAATTAATGAATAGCCTTAATCGAAAACAAAATCTGAAACTGATATCGACCTTGAAATTATTACTGATGCTGACACTATTAAAAAAACTGAACCTAATACTCCTACTGAATCGAATCGCGACTGAAAATTGCAACGTAAGTGACACAGGTCTCGAAACTAATACACACCCTAAAACAGAAACTTCTTCAAAAATTGAAAGTGATGTAAACCCTGCAATGATGCAGTCCATGAAAGTAATGCCGACCGTATAACTGAAACTGATACATACATTGAAAATAATAAACACTTTAAAAGCCTTGTATGGAAAACAGACCGTGAAACTGATATGGTACTTGAATCAAATTTAGACATTAAACGAGAAAACAGCCCCTTACGCTGATGCACATTTTAATCAATTACACATCCAAATGCAGACACTGAAATACTTACAGATCAGAAAGTAATACGTCTCTGAATTTGATGCACGTTCAGAAACAAATGTAGACCCTGTAAAAATATTACAGACCCTGAACCGACACATATTCAGAATTATTCCCGGCTCTGAAATTGATACAAAGCCTGAAGACAATGCAGTCTTTTCAACTAAAGCACAACTTGCACTTAATAGAAACTGCAAAAATGATAATGACCCTATTACAGATAGGCGCTAAAACTTACACAGAGTCTGAGTCGAGAACAAAGCCTGAAATGTATACCATCCTGAAATTAATATATACCCGGGTGGTAATGTATTTTCTGAAAATTTGAAATGTCTTGAAACGGACACGCTCTCTGGCACTATTTTACACCTTGACACGAATAGTGGTGTTAAGCTTGTGCAGACGCTATCACTTTTTGAGAACCTGATAGTATTAGAGGATCCGAAATTGATGAAGAACATGTCAGAGTTTAATGGTGAACATGGAACTAAAAGTCATGTTGGCTTTTACGACGTCTTAGATTCAGCCTGCAATGTTTGTCAGCCTTGTCAGGCCCCTAGTATCCCAAACGCAGCAAGTACTCAAGTCTGCTGCCCGATGTACTGGCCGTTACAAGTGCCAGATTCGCGGCCATGCAAATTCAGGAAGGCTGGACGGTGCTGGCAACAGCATGGTCATGTACTCTGCCAATTCTAATATTCCTGCATCATTTGTGTGAGGGTGTGGATGTGTGGCGGTCGTCAAATGAAGCGGACATTAGGATCAAGTACAACCAAACAACACGTTCCAACGCCAGGAAAGATTTGTCATTGTTCTCTTTCTGTATGCCATTTCATAAAAAATATTTAATTTGCATTGAAGTTGCCACAATTTAAATCATTGCTTATGTAGCCAACCAGCACTTTGTTCAGAGTCTTCTGAGGATGTAGTGTGAGTTGTTGTGCAACTGGCACAATGCATAGCAGAAGTTTGATGGGACTAAAAAGGTAGCAGCTGAACTGGAATTCAGCGAAACTGACTTCAAAAGAGACAGGTAAGCGGGAATGAACTAAAGGAACACGCTAACAAGCTCATAAAGCTGTCACTTATATTCACTTGTTTCGGTGATGGGAGAACTACTTATTCTCTACCGATTGAAGTCTTTGCAATTGGAGTTGTTCTCAAAGATTACCATGTAATGAAACAGTAAATGGAGCTGGTTCATTGTTTAGAACATAGCATTCAAGTCAGTTGAGGTTCTGGTAATTGTGATGTTCGGACCACAATTACCTTGCAGTAACTGTTACGTGTACACATGAGATGGAAGTTGTAAGGACGTGAACAGATAGATGCTCAAATGTGAGAGAGGTGCTTCTTATTCTGTTGATGATAAAAATAATGGAGAGAGTTCGATCGCACCCTGTCTGTGGTTGTTCCGGTGGAACACAGACGTACATCTCATTTTTCCTGCAGTTGCCCCAGTGAATGTAAGATGGGTTGAAGCCACCCACTCATAGTAATTCGTATTCAAGGACGACCAATCTTTAATTAATCTCCCATAATGTCGCTCTTCATTGACACTTTCTAATAGTAATTCTCTGTTCCCATTTACAGATTATCACACCGTTGCATGAGGACTCTACTGCTGGTTCTCGTTTTGATGTGTAAGTTCCTGAACATTCATTCAAACTTCACTCTGTTTAATTGTTTTAATCACGCATAAACATAACCCATGGTGCATTTGTGATCGTATTAAAATACCTTTTGTATTTTCAGTGCTGATAGGAGTTAATCTTACGGAAAAAAAGAAACAATTATGTAATATACTGAATGGGCAAATTGTCAAATTGTCTCCCTTGTTATTAACAATTAGCATAAAATTTATAATTATTTCGGAAAGAGCACTACAGTATCCATTACACTACACTAGATTCCAGCGAAATGCTTAAGAAGAACAGGAAGCCAACTGGCATGTCGTGACTCTGCTGTGTCTCAGAATGTGTCCTTTGCCAAGAACCAATTTTCTGCAATCACTTCATCACCCTTCACCTCACCTGTTCCGATATGCATCCAATTCCATCTCATAGAGCAGATTGCCACTGTCCCCATTAGACTCTTCGGCAAACGTTCCTGATACCAATAGCTGCGGAGAACAATGTATCTGCATTTCAGAATATCATTAATTTACCTTATAGAGGTTAATAGAATTCTGAGAAGCATGGAGAGGATAAATTGACAACGTCTTTTTTCCTGGGTTGGGGGAGTCCACAACGAGAGAGCAGAGGCTTAGAGTGAGCGGGGGAAGTTATAAAAGGGACCTAAGGGGCAGCGTTTCACACAGGGGGCGGTACGTGTATGTAAATAGCAGCCAGAGGAAGTCGTGGAATCTGGTGCAATTGCAATTGCAAAATTTAAAAGGTATTTGAATGTGTATATGAGTAGGAATCTTTTGTGCTGGGTAGGAATATGTGCTGGGAAATGGGACTAGATTGGGTTGGGGTAACTGGTCGACATCGACGGGTTGGACTGGAGGGTCTGTTTCGGTGCTGTAATCTCTATGACTCAATGACTCAAGCAACTGATTAGATTTTTAGATTAGATTAGTTACAGTGTGGAAACAGGCCCTTCGGCCCAACAAGTCCACACCGACCCGACGAAGCGTCACCCACCCAGACCCATTCGCCTCCATTTACCCCTTTACCTAACACTACGGCAATTCACCTAACCTGCCCATTTTTGGATTGTGGGAGGAAACCGGTGCACCCGGAGGAAACCCACGCAGACACAGGGAGAATGTGCAAACTCCACACAAGGAGTCGCCTGTGGCGGGAATTGAACCCGGGTCTCAGGTGCTGTGAAGCAGCAGTGCTAACTACTGTGCGACCGTGTCTCCCACTTCATTCTTGTTTTCAATATTTCTGTCAATACGATCATTTTCTCTCGTAATCGACACTGTCAAAACCACTCGTGACTTTCAATGTTTTTGTTCAAAACTGCACTCAACCTCTACTTCGCAAATGACTACAATTGGAACTTCAGTCGTTCCAGATTACTGTGTCACTCGTCCCTGCTAATATCAATTATAGTTTTGATGCTTCTGGCAGCTCATGTTGCTATGTCAAATTCACTGTTCTTTACAACATAATATTAAACAGTTTTTTTTTTTTTGTGACCCTCAGTCCCAAACAGCAAAATCGCTGATCCATGTGTGAACCACACAGTCTTGGACCCGACCAGGAGGAGCAGAAAATTGAGTATAAAAGAATGCTTACACCGAGATGAGTGTGGTAACAATCTCCAACAGGGATGGTACATCTTTAATAGGTAAAGAGTGAGCTTTCTTGGAACGTTAGTATAATTGTAAAAGGCGGGGTGATGGCTCACTGTTTGCACTGTCAATGGTTTCATTGTCCTCGGCACCAGTGTAAAGCTATGAGGGGGGGAGTGAAACAAAAACATCTGTAATTCCGGAATACTAAACTTATCTCCCTCATTGTTGAAACTGAAAACATCATGTTTCGCAAAGAGAGAAACATAAATGTATTTTAGGGAAGGATTCGTGATATTTTTATAAAATTAAAAGCAAACTCGTTCATAATCATGTGTAACTCTGTTTTAAACATTTATCACACCACAATTGAAATGCAGCACACATTTCCTGTCTCCATAGCCATCAGTTAATTTACAGAAAGAGCACAGTCCACAGTTTGGTGCTCCGCATTAGGAGCACAACATTTTGTTTTGGTCTTGATGTTATTCTGGTTATGCAAACGAGGGGCACCTACTCTGGTATTCACGGTCTTTCATTAATTTACACGAAGAGAACTGTGTTCTCTTTGAAAGTGATTCAACCAAGCATTAATGAGGCAATCGCTGTGAGGGTTAATCATGAATCTAATGGAGAATTCTGAACAGACTCCTCTATCAAGAGAATAATTTGAATGTTCAGCTCACGACCACAGGGACGGGTATTGACTTCAACTTTTGTTACGTGCTTACTGGAATAAAGATCGTAAAACATTGAGGATAAACCAGGATAGTTTAATGTTGATGAGAGGATATCTATAGATCATGCTTGAAAGTTCGTGTATGTGTGAATAATTGAAAAAAAAAAACAGTGGATAGAATGTCCACTTTCTATGCAAATACCTGAACCTGAGCCAAGGGCTAACAGTATATATTCGGGCTGGAGGGAAATATTTCATTCAGAGTGCATGTTTTCGAAAGGGGCACAGATTGTGGAAGTCTCGGACATTTTACCAGTCAGGTAATATATGTGATCAGATCAGGAGCTGACTCTGTAATTTTTATTTCAGTTCTGGTGAATGGATGATGCCAGAGAATGCTATCCCAATTGATCACTGCTGCACAAGGAGTACAGGCTGGTTAAATGGTATAACCACCTATTTATCTACCATATTTAATTCTCCATTACGCACTGTTCATTTTGTCTTTTAATCATTTCCGATTAAAACAAAATGAATTGCAGGTCGCCATCCCTCCGTGAGTGAAGGGGAGGTAACCAGGACTATCTGTTTTAATTGGAATAATAATAACTGCTCCTCCAGCCAAGACATCATCATCAAGAAATGTTCCACATTCTTTGTGTATGAGTTGAAGCCGACACAATTCTGTAATGCTGGATATTCTGCAGGTACGTCATAAGTAATTTACCACCCACAGTGTGGTTCTGAGATTTCACGCGAGTCCGTTAGAATGTTACAAGTACTCCTTATTCGGTAAGCAAAAATGAGATGAGATACTATGTGGTCCTGTCCCTAATTTCTGGAAAACATAAGTGCTCTCCATGTCACTCACTCTCTACTTCCATGGGAGCGTACAGAATACAGAAGAGACCAAGTGTCCGGTTGTAAGTTTGCTCGCTGAGCTGGTAGGTCTACATATACTGGATTGAAAATCTGCTGGTGCTATTCGGATGGGGTTAAACTAACTCACCAGGAGAATGGGAACCTGAGGTGTAGTTCCAATGCACAGAAGGATGAGAGTAGGGAGGACATGGACAGGATTTCGTGGTCACAGGAATGGGCTGGCAGGTAGCATATTGGTTTGAAGTGAGTCTTCTTCAAAGCCATAAGTATCCGAAATAAGTACGGTGAGCTTGCAGCATGGATAGGTCCCTGGGACTTCAATGCTGTGGCTATTCGTGGATAGAGCAGGGGGTGGAATGGAGGTTGTAGGTTCCAGGGTTTAGATCTTCCATTCAGAACAGGGAAGGAGGTAAAATAGGGTGTGTGGGAAGTGTGGCCTTGTTAGTCAAGACAAGTATAATGGTAGTCGAAAGAACTTCTAACGAGGACTCGTCTATTGAGAGAGCATGGGCTGTGGTGAGAAACAAGAGAGGAGAGGTTACACTGCTAGGAGGTTATTTCTTGGCCTCCGCAGATTTCCAGGGATTAGATTAGATTCCCGATAGTGTGGAAACAGGCACTTCGGCCGAACCAGTCCACACCGACCCTCAGAAGAGTAACCCAGAAAGACCCATTCCCCTCTGATAATTGACCTAACACATTGGGCAAGTTAGCATTGCAAATTCACCTGACCTCCACATCTTTGTACTGTGGGAGGAAACCTGAGCACCCGGAGGAAACCCACGCAGACACAGGTAAAATGCGCAAACTCCACTCAGACAGTCACCCGAGGCTGTAATTGAACCTGGGATCCTGGTGCTGGGAGGCAGCAGTGTTAACCACTGAGCCACCGTGCCGCACCTAATATGGAGTAGAGTTTCGGCAAAACGATTCTGGGTAGAAGTGAAATGTACAGCGTGGTCATTATGGGGGGCTTTAAATCCCACAGCATTCATGAGAAATGCTATATTTCGAGGATGTTGGATGGATTAGTTTTCGTACAATGTGTGCAGGCAGGTTTCCTGACACAGTATGTCGAAGGGTCGATAAGAGTGACGGCAACAGTGGGTCGAATACTTGGTATTGGACCAGGCCAGGTGTTTGATTTAGTATCAGGTGAGTACTTTGGAAACCGACCATACTTCGGTTTCGATTAGTTCAGAGACGAAGATGGATAGAACATGCCACAGGCATGATACAGATGGTGGAAGGGCAATTATAATAGGATGAGGCAAGACGTCGGATGCAAAGAAAGGGGTAGCAAAATACAGGGATAGAGATATTCGAAATGTGGAGCTGGTTTAGGGAACAGATATTGCATTTCCTTAATACATATATCCCAGCCAGGCACGGGCGAAGTGATAACATCAGGGAACTGTGGTTTACTAAAGGAATTGCATCGCTTGTTAAGCGGAAGAAGGAGGCTTATGTGACCATGAGGCGACATGGTTCAGGTCAGACGACGGAAAGTTGCAAATTTGCTAGGTAGGATTTAAAGAGAGAGTTCAGAAGATCAAAGAGAAGACATGAGCAGTCTTTATCAGGCAAAATAAAGGAGAACAATGAAGCTTTCTACAATTATGTGAGGAAGAAAAGGATGACTAGAATCGTGATCGCGCCATTGAAAGATAGAAGTGGGAAGTTGTGTGTGGGCTCTGTCGAGATCGGATTGTAGCTCGTCAACATGGTTTCATCAAAGGCAGCGCAAGTCTCACCGACCTCATTGAGTTTTTTTTGAGAAGTTAACCAAGCATGTCGATGAGGGAAGGGCAGTTGACATGGTATACATGGACCTGAGGAAAGCCTTTGATAAGTTTCCACATGCTGGGCAGTTGGAGGCAATGCAGAGTATGGAATTGAGATTAATTTCGCAGTTTTGATTGGAAATTGGCTTTCTGCAAGAAAGCAGCAATTGGTGATTGATGGAAAATATTCAGACTGGCGTCAGCTTCCTAATGGTGTGCCACAACAATCTGTTTTAGAACCACTGCTGTTTGTAGTTTTTGTAATAGAGTTGGGTGCAGGGGTAGGCGAATGTGTTACTAAATTTGCAGATGACTTTAATGTCGTTGGAGTAGTGGATAGTTTAGAATAATGTTGCAGGTTTCAGGACGACTTGCATGAACTGCAGAATTGGGCTAAGAGGTGACGAATGGAGTACAATGTTGATAAATGTGAGGAGATTCACTTTGAGAAGAATAACAGGAAGACCGAATACTGGGTCAATGGAAAGATTCTTGGCAGTGTGGATGCGCAGATGGATCTTGGAGTCCATGTACATAGTTCACTGAAAATTGCCAGCCAGGTTGTGCTATTAAGAAGGCATGCATTATGGTATGTTTCATCGGTAGAGGGATTGTGTTCCGGAGCCGTAATGTCAAGCTGCAATTATGCAAAACGCAAGTGTGGCCGCACTTGGAATATTGTGCAGAGTTCTGGTCCCCCCATTACAGGAAGGATGTGGAAACATTGGAAAAGATGCAGAGGAGATTTACCAGGATGTTGCGTAGTCTGGAGGGAAGGCCTTATGAGGAAAGGCTGAGAGACTTTAATTGTATTCTCATTGGAAAGGAAAAGGCCAAGAGGGGATTTGATAGAGGCAAACAAGACGATCAGAGGATTAGAATGGGTTGACATGAAAGTCTTTTATTCCAGTGATGATGCCATCAACTTGAACGAGGGGTCATAGCTACAAATTGATGCGTAATAAATTTAAGACAGAAGTCAGAGGCAATTTCTTCACTCACAGAGTGTTAAGGGCATGGAATCCCCTGCCTGCCAATGTAGTGAACTCACCAACATTAGTGAGATTCAAACGTAACTATAAGCACATGGATGATGATGGGGTAGTGTCAGGATGGGTTTAGACTAGTTCATAGTTTGGCGCAACATCGAGGGCCGAATGGCCTGTTCTCACTCCATTGATCGATGTTCTGTGTTTTATTATTTTTTTCTCTAACGTTTCGTCAAATGTGAGCCTTCGTTCAACTAATGGTGTTCTGTCCCAATTTCTGTTTATTTTCTTGGTCTGTTAGGTGGGTGACATAACTATTGTTTCTTTTTTCTCAGAGGTTGGTAAATGGGGTCGAAATCGATGTTTTTATTGGTGGAGTTCCTGTTTGAATGCCAGGCCTTTAGGAATTCCCGTGCCTGTCTTTGTTTCGTCTGTCCGAAAATAGATGTGCTGTCACAATCAAAGTGGTGTCCTTCTTCGTCTGTGTGGAAGGATCGTTGTGATAGCTGGTCATGAATGTTGATAGCTAGTTGGTGTTCGTTTATCCTGATGGCTATTTTCCTGCTTGTTTGTCCGATTCAGTGTTGGTAGCCCACAAATCTACCAATGGAATGAAACTGCTACTGATGAACCTAAAGGACACTTTACGACCAAACCCTAATTCGAGTGTCATTTACAAAATGCCCTGCAAGGGCGACATCAAACACTACACCCTTCAGCCAGGAAGAAATCTAGCCTCCTGGATACACAAACACCTACTAGTCATTAAAAGACATGATCATCTATAACTAGTATCTTAACACATGGATAAAGAAATACACGACATCAATATCACATCCATCCTCGGACAGCCAAATGTAAACACGCACGTGAATTCTGCGATCCCTGGCATTCAAACCGAAACTCCATCAATAAGCACATCTGTAGTAATCCTATATACCAACCTCTTCGGAAAGAACCGGAAATGATATCACCCACTTTAACAGACCAAGACACGTAAAGAAAAAGCAGGACAGAAGACAGTGCTTCAACAGAGGCTCACTGATTATGTTAAGCCGTGTGGTAATGAACCAGCTGGTCACAAACCTACCAGCGCAGGGCGCAAACTGCAACCTGAACTTCAACCTGATATACAAAAAGTCCCAAAAATCGCAAATTCCAAGTGTAATTCTGAGCAGTTCAGATGAACATCTGAGATAGAGTAGAACTTGGCGGATGCTGAAGTGAGGAAAAATGAATCGGCAGACTGATACGAGAAGGATGTGTAACTCATCCAAGTGTGAAAGAGTGCGTGATGGTCGAGCGGCAAAATACTCCAGCCCAGTTAAAGACTGGAGTAGAATAAAGCGCGTGACGGGAGTGGGATGTTGTCAATGAAAGGAATGGAATATAGTCCCCGAATGGAGGGTAATGCTTATACTAACGGTAACAGAATACTGTGCATGCTTGGACTGGGAGATTGTTACTGATGGGAATATAACACAGTGTTTGAAGATGTGGGATGTTGTGACTGGCATGGGAGGAGTGATGAAGTGAGTGCCTTAAGGAAGTGAGATTGAATTTTGGAGGAGAATTTGATGTGTTGACCGACAAGGTTAGAAGACCGTGATGAAGGTGAATGGAATTCAGTAAATCAGACAGCAGGATGTCTTGACTGAGCGGGTACGACCTCATGACTGGTGGAAGTGGGAATCAGTGTATTAACTGAGTCGAAATCGTGAACTGGGAACTGAGAAGTCACATTTGACAAAAATGGGATTTCGTGAGTAATGTAATGACTGAGGTGATCGGGATGAAGCGAAAGAGTGAGTTGAATGCAATGATGCAGGAGAGAAAACACAGAGTTATAGATTCCAGTCCGACCGCAGAGGTAATTTGAATAATGGCATATCACCACCTTCATAATTCTCCAGTCCTCCAAATAAACCCGTAGTCTTGAATATTATGACACTTCAAATGCTGGTTCACTGCATTTTACCAGTTCAGATGTTGATGAGCAGAAAAACTCCCAGCCAATGTATTTCAAATCCCAATATTGCTTCTGTCCATATGCTTTAACTCCAAAAATCTCCTCAGCCTTTACTTTGCACTTGACAGTTGCGTCATTTGTTACATTATTTTCTATGAAGGGAAAGAGGTTGTCTTTTTTTCAGCTTGTCGAAGCCCTCTCTTATCTCAACCACGCTGTCACGACTAATTCAGCACCTTCCTCTCCAAAGGGAACAACTCCAGCGTATCCAAACTTTCTATATAGCTCTATTCAAGGCACCTTTGTGGAAAATATTCTGTGCACCGACTCCAGAGCAATCAAATCTTTCTGTCGTGCATTGTCCAGTATGCTCACAGTGCTCCAACAGTGACTGAAACACAGTCATTTGCATCTGAAATCTTATCTCCATGCATTTATGAGCGAAAGAGCATCTGGGAAATTGAATTAACCAATGTGCTTCTTTAATTTTCTCGTCAACCTGTCTTGACACATTCAGGAATCTGGGTCCACATACTGCAAGACACTTCTTTTCTTCTTTGATTCCGAATGTCCAATCATTCATTACGTTGTGACACGTATTTTTCCTTCTTGTAAATTGGACCATCACACATATGTCAGTTTTACATTTCATCTGGCACACAACCGTCGACCTGGCAAAGTATTTGTATCCATGTGTCACTGAATAACGTGTTCCTCAATGTACTTAATTGGCCAATCTTTGTATCATCATAATTTAATAAAGCTCCTCAGTGCTCACACATTCAAATTTGAAGGTACAAATCTATTTTACTTAAGAATATGAAAAATAAGTGAACCAGCAATGATCACTGTGGTACACACTGCTGTCAATTCAACAACAGACCACCTTTCTCCCATCATTCTGAAAATCGTGGAACCTATCTGTTAAATTTGCCGCGTTTTTACATTTTTACCTAAGTTTCCCATGTTGGATCTTGTGAAAGTTATTGTAGAAATTATTATAAATTATATAAAATAACAAGCATTTTGTTACCTCGTAGAAATATTCCTGTAGGCATTTTTTATAACATCTCCCTTTGGCAAAGTGGCAGTGAATACCCTTTCAATGTTTGGTTCGCCAAATGAAAATTCATTTTATGCTTCACTTGTTCTTTCTTCAAAAGCCTTCCTAATAATTACATGAGGTTTACTGGTCAATTGCTCCCTAGTATTTGTTTACGAGATTATTGTCGAATGGAAGTTTTGGCGTTAGTCGTTCTCGAATCTTCTTTCATCCTCTCTACGACACGATCTCAAATGGAAAATTTGGCTCAGGCAATTCGAATTAACTTCCTGAGCAACCCTATTGTTAAAAACTGAATATTTGACCACTGTTCAATTTTTTAAAAAGTCCTCCCATACCTCCTCGCCTCTTAACATATATTCCGACATTTTGTGCTTGTATTGTCCTCCTGGTGAAAAAAAATACATTTGTAAAGTAATGTTTCAGCGTTTTGCCAATGTGCTTCAGTTAAAGCAACAATTGCCACCTTCCTCCACCAACTCCTTACCCAGAATTCATTTCCTTTTGATATATTCATAAAATCTGTGTATACTCCCCTTAATGTTACCCGCCAGAGTTATCTTATGCACTTGTTTAGCCCGATTAACTCTCTTCTTTCTCATCCATCAAACATTTCTCCGTGTCGGCATTGACGTGGTTCTGGGAATTTCTTGTCAATTTTATGACACCTGTGCTCTTGTGATGACTTCGGGTTTGGCACTGCTCTGATTCTATCATCCGACCCCACGAAGAGTATTTTATTTAGACATGCAGTGCAAGTATGGAGTGAGTTCTTTTGCGAAGTAGATGCATTATCTAATGATTATGTAACCTTTCAAAACAGTACACGATGCATCACCTGTAAGCTCATATGCCACCATCCTTTCTCCCTATTGCAGAAAGAGTACCAACTCAAAGACACAAGGATCTATCGACAACATTTTCGAATGACATTGCCTCGCCTGACTCTTCAGGGTCTGAGACTTCTACTTTGAATTCGTTTACTCTTCCATCCAACCCTACGGAATTTTATAACCTTCAGACTGATGCTGAGCAAGGTGAGGGATTTGTAGGTTATGGAACAAATCAGCGAAAGTATATGAACACCAAGCTGTGTGGCGTGATGACTTGCGAGAAAATGCAGATAATTTCAGTGTCGTTTTGACAAGTTGAATGAGTGTGGAAAACAATGCAGGATGAAGTCAATTGGAGCAGCAAAAAGGAGAAGACAGTTTAAAATCAAAATGGCGACATATTGAGACAGTGCAATGTGCAAAAAGAATTGATTGTCCTAGCTGCAAAAGGAAGTCATGCAGGTAAGTCAAGAAGTAAATGAAATGTCGCTTTTCAAAGCAAGTCGTTTTGAATATAGGATCGGGCATGTCTCGCTATAATTGTGCATGCCTTAAATGAGAACGCGACTGAATATTGTAGGCAGTTTCGGTCTACTTACCCGATCAAGAATGGACTTACGATCAAGTCAGTAACTTTACCTGACTGATAGCTTGCATAGCTGACCGAACTAAGAAGTAGTGAGTCAGGGTATTGTGTAGCGACTGAGGGAAGTGGGATGCAGTGGCTAAGTGGAGTTAGATGTAATGACTGAGGAGTTTGGAATGTATTAACTGAGATGCATAGAATGTAATGGTTCTCAGTAGTTACCACGAGAATAATAGATTACTGGAGAGCCTGATTGACCGATTAGGTTTATACTGACAATGGTAATAATACCAACTTCGCAAGTCCAACTTTGCCGCACTCGGCCGATAGTCTTTAATCGTATGTTACTTTGAATGCTCATCCAAGTACTTTCAAAGTTTCGTGACGTTTCCCACCAGTACTATCATCGCTGACAGTGCAATCAAAACCCAAACACATCCAGCGAAAACGATATTCTTTCAACATCCTGTAAGCTTTCTGCCTTTCACTTCAATATTTTTCCCTTGATATGGATATTTCTATAAAGAGAAACAGCGGCTTTCATTTCACCCTGTTCATGCCTGTGCTTATCTTGTCTACCAGTCTGTGATCCTCATTCAAACTTTCACGCTCAAAACAAAAAACGATATGCATAATCTCTTCATAGGTTCATCCAAGGCAACCTCCTGACAAACATTCTTTTGACCCTTTCCAGTGCAACCACATCTTCCGACAGTGTGATGACCAAAACTGCACACAGTAGTTCATCAATGAACTGAGCAAAACTTTCTGCAGATTCAAATTGACCACCATGTTGTTTTCACAATGGGATGCCTCAAAATGACAAGAATCCAATGCGGCTTGTCAACTGCCCGGTTGAACTCTCCTGCCAGATTCATGTATCTGTGAACAAGGGCACTAACATGAGTTTTCTCCTCTCTGAACTGAAAATGTGTTGCTGGAAAAGCGCAACAGGTCAGGCAGCATCCAAGGAACAGGAGAATCGACGTTTCGGGCCTAAGCCCTTCTTCAGGAATGCTTTTCTCCTTTTCTCCTCTCTGAAACCAAGCCTTGGTTGTTGCTTCGCCACATTTATCAGGTTAAAAATGTCACCTTACAAAATCCATTCATCTAATATATATTTAAATATATTTAATGTCACCTACTTGGCTAAGCTTTGTATAACCTGCAATCTTATTTAGCATACCCGTGTGACTACTCTCCGAAATTCGCATCTGCAGATCAAAGTTGTTTGTGAACATCTCAAAGATTAAGTGACCCAACAATGATAACAGTGGTACCACTGATACCTGTTCCACACACTGGCATTTAGCATAACCAACTGCTATGTCTATGGGCATTTTTATTTAAATCAAAATTGCCAAATTCCGCTGCATTCTTTGCAATTTTAACTTCATGCGTTTTGGCTTGGAGTTGTGTCAAATTTATTTCCGAAATACTGATTAATTGATAGCCTGCCAAACACTTGAACACCTCTTCAAAATAATTAACAAGCCTTCTGAGCCATGACCTCCAGATAACAAAGCAATGCGGACTTATCTGATCAAATATTGTGTCTCATTTAATACTCTTCCAGTGTGTGCCCACTAGACACAAACTGATCGTTTGTTAGGGACTGATCGTTCCCTGGTTATTCACTTCATCTTGATTTACTTGACGAATATCTTTGGATTAACTAGAAAGTTGTTCACAAGTGTTTTCTCATGTCGATTATTTGCTCCTTAATTGGTTTCTTGAACATCCACCAAACTTACCGGGGTCTAGCAATTGAGGTTGCGTCCTGGAAATCATTGACTCCCTTGTATTATCTGTATTCGTGTGATGACTGCTGTTACCTCAATGCTATGTATACAGTTCTTTTACCACCATTGACGATCAAAAATATTAAGTGGGGCATACACTGCAGGGTGGAGCGGTTAATGTAGAACCTTCAGACTGGTTCACGAAGCTTCATCTTTAATGTCAAACACCACCTTCAGTCCTTCCTTTTGAAATCCTCTGCATTTGGCTTTTCCTATCTACATCTGTTTCCCTCCACCTGTGTCTCCCTAACTCCATGTGTCATTTATTGATCACTCTGATCACGAGGCGAAGGTGAAACTGGAAGTCGGGAATTGCGTAAGGATGGAAATAAATTGCTTGTTAAATGGAATCAATGAGCTGCAGACCATTAGAAGCATAGAGTGAAGCATGGTAATTGAGGGAAGAGAGAGAGCAGATAAAAATAGTGAACTGATGGCAGAATAACAATATACAGATGTGCAGATAGAACAAACAATTACGAACAAGACAAAAGTGAATCCAATCTGGTAGGGACATTTTATAATTCAGTACTATATCCTGTCCAGAACTACATGTGTGTGTAATTTGTTTGATGTCGTAAATATTGCATTTAGGTTCTCCGCATCAATGGGTTCAGGTGATGATCACTTCGGATGCAGAAATTGACAACAAAAAAGGCGAAGAAAATCACGCTGAAGACGACAAGAGATTCCACTATACAAAGAGAGCAGATGCAAATTACCCACATCCAATGCCACCCCACGAGTTCGACCATCACCCTCGCCCTCGCAACTGCACATAATAACTGTTTTTGGGAGGAGCTCAGCAATGATAAACCTGTCATATTTTCTGCTTGCGTCACACGGACTAAAGATCGAGAGGAAAGCTGAATGACATTCTTATGATTTTTGCTTCTTCGCTTCCTTTCATGTTTTGATTTCTCCATCAAATTTTGTCTTCTATTACTGCCCTATTATATATCACTCTCGCCCCCCCCATGTTTCTCAAGCACGTCTCTCCGCTTTCACTGGTGTTACCGAAATGATGCCATCGCCTCTCGTTTTTTTCTCCTCTCCTGGTCCCTGTCTCTCATTCCAGCCCACTTTGTGTGTTTCTCAATTTGCGCCATTCCCCTCCCTGCTCCTGTCTCCGTTTGACAATACCTTTTGACTCTGCTTCGTCTCTTACTCTCAGTGTAAACATCTTGTTTTCCATTGTGCATTAAAGCTTGAGGAAATGGCCAATTAGCGAGCCCAGAGGAATGTGGAATTAGTCCAGGAGGAGGGACACTGTGTAGCTATGGTCGCTTCAGGACCTGAAGGAAACTGAGTGTGGTCATGAGGCCCAAACACCCGGGCATCGCCTTGCCATAATGATCACTGGATTGCTACAACCGGATTCGCCTTCACACTTCCGACATAACCAAATCAAACCATTAACAGTTAGTTCTGCTGTTGATTAGAAACGTGCTTCCTTTATAGTGGTAACGAATATGCTTTGTATTGCACTTTTCTCCACCGTATGCTCCATTTAAACATGGATGGCCCTTTTAACAAACGGCAAACAACAAGTGCAGGGCCCTCGACCCTTCCAGCCTGCTCAAATGATCCAATGTGATCCCCGATCTGATTTTAACCTCATCTCCAAATTCAAAGATAGTCTTTCATTCACTCAGTATTCAGTGATCATTCAACAAAAGATTTCTATTGCCTGCATTCGCTGAATTTTGAGGAAGGGAGACCCCGAAAACTCACCGAAGTATACAGAACAACTGGAACATTTCTCATTTCTGTCTTAAATGGATGTCCCATTTTTAAAAGAAAAATCTTGATGGATCCCATTGGTTACACAAGAGGGAAAATTATGTCCGGCTCCACCCATTAAATTAGATCTTATATGCTTTGAATATGTCACGTGTAGTTTAACCGGCCACAATCATATTGAGTGGCGGAGCAGGCTCTCAGGACAGAGCCTCTACTATTGTTCTTTGCTTGCAACTTAGCTATACACGGAAGGCAGCTGTCTGACAGCAGGAAATACACAACACAAAGAATAACCTTTTCCCCTTTGGTAAACTGGCCAGACAGAAAAAAAATGCGGTAATCAATACCGAATATCAGGGGTTTTGTGCTAGGTGGTTTTTGCAAGAGGCGAATTTGGCAGTATGCGCGTTCTCAATTCAAAAACCCAGTTAACTGACCTTCTCTGAAATACTTTGGTAAATCTACGTCAAATTTGTTAGGCTATGGGTGGGCTTGCTACTTCTGGCACATGGGATCAACATTTTCAGGATAGCTGGTGAGAAATTTTGGCTTTCAGTATTCTATGTGATTCCGTAATAAAGTCTTTCAAGATTTATCCCTGTTAACATCCGGAATGTCGACATTCGCTCATGATTTTGGCCTCCTTAATAGCCAGTTTTGAATTTGCAATTTGCAGTTGCACAATGCGTTCACCAGGTAGAGAGTTAAATAGTTTGAATGGATGTTCCAGTTCCCTACGACAGTCTAAATAGCTGCAAGCTAGTTGAATTAGCCATGCTAAATTGCCGATAGTATTCAGGGCTTTGTAGGTTCGGTGCAATGGTCACTGAAATGCAGGTTTACAGGAATGAGGTATGGTGTTGAGAGTGAACGTGATGCTCTGTGGAAGGTGAATGTGGCCTTGTTGGGCCGAATGGTCTGCTTCCACGTTGTCGTTAATCTACGATTCAGTTCTACGATTCAGAATTATCCGTACAACTTTACTTTGTGTAAATAATTTTTGTCTGTTTGAGACTTTGCAGACGTGCTTTCAGATGCTACCCACCAGCATTTAAATACTCCACTTATCTTTCAAACACGAGTTGCAAAATTTCGACTCTATTATTTCGAACTGTCTGCTTAGACTTTCAGTTAGAATAAAGGCCATGAGAATTTGTCATGAAATAACTGATGAGGTGATGTCAAGCTAATCAGAGAATTTATAACTGCAAAACAAAGGGATGGATCTGAAAAGTATCCACAAATGAAATCACGTAGGCAAATGTCAAAAAATCTAGAAACAGCAACCACATTGCACGGAATGCATTACAGAATTCGATAGCAGCTCGGGAGAAACCAAAGAACAGATCTGTACACAAATATGAGGCAATTGTAAAAGCAACATGGTTTTGAAAGTCGTGGATTTCTAACTGCCAACATTTAATTTTGGTAGTCTTAGCGAGATTGGTCTCCAACGAGAGGAAATGTTAAGATGTATGCGTTTTCCTTGTTTATTCTCCCTTATAGAAAAGAAAAGTTAATTTGAAGATGCCTTCATTCGATATTTTTTCTCTTCTTTCACCTCTTCTCTCATAAGTTCATAACTTCATAAGCGATAGGAACAGAAAGGGGCCATTCTGTGAGAGCAGATATGCTCATCACCCTTATTTTCCTGCGTTCTCTCTATATTTCTTCAACCCGTTACCAAGTAAAAGGCCATGTAACTCATCCTTAAATTTGCTAATTGTCACTGAGTCCACTGTACTTTGGTGTATCGAATTACTCAGATTTATTATGCTTTGGAAGAAGGACTTTTCCCACAATAAATGCACAATTCCTCTGACGCTTTAAGTTGCTTTGTAAACCTCGATTCTCATTTACCATCCACCATTTGCCCCGCATGTACAGTCCACCATCCAGATGGTTTCCGAGTTGTCATATTTTACCAGGAAAGTGTGGATGAACCATCGCAATCCTCTACCACAGATAGTAAGGCATGGACAGACAGGCAAATCACCCCCATTACCTTCATCCAGGGATGCATAAAATCCTTCCAGCTAAGACAGAGGTTCACCTGCCTCTTATCTAAATTAATTTACTTCATCAGGTCCTCCCGATGTGGTCTTCTCTATGTCGGGCAGACCAAATACAAACTCAGGAACGGTTTCATCAAATATCTCAGCCAGACCTGCAGGGGCCGACCTGATCTACCAGTCTCCGCTCTTTTTAGTTCTTATTCAGACTCCCTTTCCAACATGGCCAGCTTTGGCGTCGTCTATTGCCACAGCGAATGGCATTGTATACTGGTGGAACAACATCTCATCTTCCATCGAGGCAGCATGCAGCTCAGAGTTCTCAAAGCTGAGTGCTTTAATTTCAAATAACGTCCTTTCCCATAACCCAACACCCATCATAGCCTCTCCCTTTTCCCTTCCATTCGTCTCATCGGTCCTTTCTTCTAGCCATCAAATTGATTCCTTTCTCCCATGTACCAAACAGGCTGTACCCTCTACCTGTGCTCACTCATCCCCACCTCACCATCCTGTCCGCCCACCCCGTTTATACCACAGCGCCCGTTACACCGACCGCCAGTCCAGAAGGCGGGCTACACCCGAAAAGATAAATTTTCCACCTCTAATGCTGTCTGGCTTGTTCTGTTCATCCATCATCCTGCTTGTCCACCATGGGGGCAGACAGTGGCAGATACGGAGACACTGGTTCATTCACAAACTTACACACCATGCATCACGCACTGAGACAGACTAGATTCATACGTATAAAGAGAACAACATGAAGATCCATGTAAGTGCAAACATCAACATACACAAACACTCACCCTCAAAGATTTGCAGACAGAAAACGGAAACTCGCAGCACCCAAAAACACATTCACAAGCACATAGATCCTCTCACAGGCAAAGAGAGCCATGCAGCTCGAAGCATGTGATCAACTATGTTTACGGAGACCTCGTCGATTTTTTTTCGTTAATCTGATTTTGCAAAATCGGTTTTGGTTTGCAGCAGTAACTCTAAACCATAAGCTAAAGTTGAGTTTTAAACCACGTGCAAGTGTTAAAATGAAAACACAAGTGATAACAAACAGCGTTTTGTATATTTGGGAGTTCATGCTTGAGGTTCAACGTGGGTTGTGACCTGATGAAAAGATCCTACATAGGAATTGGTTCGAGCAAAGTCCGGACAAGACCTAATATTAAAGGAGATGGCACACGATGAATGGTAGGTGGAATCTCATAGCGACGATCGTTGTTCTCTCAGTATGTCGGCAGACTGCTAAATGGATTTTGGACAGCTGCATTTAAGAAGAACAATTCTTTGTTGCCATTACAGCATGCAGCTTTGAAAGCTCCCTGCCTAATATCCCCCGGAAGGCTCTTACAGTTTCAGAGAATAGAAAATGACGATATATGAGTTATGTCCTCTTTACTAGGTGAATTATTATACATACCATCATAAAAACAATCTGGGAGTAATTATCCATGCCTGCAGAACGACGCATCGTGGAAACCTGCCAAGTTATAGGGTCTGATTCGTGTTTAGTTTTATTTGACTTCTCCCTTCACTGTGATTGTGTATCCTCCAGTCTTGCACGTATTCTGCTGAAAAGAAAGCCTTTTTGGTTCATTGCATTGACATTGTTGTTTAGCTTTGCGCAGCTGAATTTTATATTTGTTTTGACTGAAATTTTTAAGTATTTTGATTATAGTTTATACAATTGCCTTGAATTGAGCATTCGCAGAGACTGAGGTTGGAGATTTTAAAGTCCAGTTCGGATACTTTGCCATACATTTGAGGATAGCAAAATGTTGTAATTTGACGGTGTTGCGAATACAGAGGGAGAAAGGGTCACTTATTTCGGATGTCTACTTCTCTCTCATTGGAACCCACAAACACAAGGAAAAATGCGCTAAAATGCAGACATTTTAGCATGCGTGCAGTCGTGCATATTATCGTACAGATAAATGCATACATTATTTTCATTCCACACATAAGCATAGATACTCAGGCACCAGCAGGCAATCGCACAGTCAATCAAACACTAACTACAAAGCCTCAAAGTCTTACAGTGATATACATAAATGCACGGAACAAAAGGCACATAAGTATGAAAACATCCAAAAGGACGCAGATGTCGTTGTGCACATCGACACAGATATAACGACACATGTGCAAAAACAAATACACGTGCAGAAGCAGAGAAAGACAGAGGAAAGAAGTCCCGGCCAACCCATCGCGATTGTGATACCAATGAAAGTAATGTGGCAGAAACAAGTTCTCTCCCACAGAAAAAAAAAATGAAAAAATGAAACACATATTGGCAAATTAATAAATACGGACTTTCAAGTCTATACACAGGCGTGCGTGAACACATACATGGATATAAATTGGTGGAAAGAAGATAAGGACAGACGTATGTATTAACTTTTTCTACATGCAAAAATTGAAACACCCATAGACATATATAAATACAGAGAGAATATCACACAGTCACACACTGAGCACTAATACATGCGAAGAATGCAACATACGTACTCTCACAAGCAAGGTTGCTTTAGCGCAGATTTACAAACATTGACCCACCTATAAATTCAATATAAATATGCAACAAAATATACACACAGAGTCCTGAAGAAGGCCTTATGGCCAAAACGTCGATTCTCCTGCTCCTTGGATGCTGCCTGACCTGTTGCGCTTTTCTAGCAACACATTTTTCAGCTCATACGCACAGAACCACTTAGTAATGCAGAGAGTGACACATGCAGCAAATGCAAATGCAGCATTATTCATCATCGTAACAAATGTCCACACATAGACAGCCGCAATACAAATACATGCTAAGCAGATGCAGAATCAAAGAAGAAGGCACTGAGGACAGGTTTAGCATCAAAATAGTGCGATTTATCAAAGACACGGAAGAGTGATCACTGATGGACTGAACACATTGACTGTAACAAATTAGACAGGTATAACCTTTTGTGAGCCAATGAAATTCTCAGTTACGGAATGGCATTTGGAATTTTGTCATCTTAATTCCAAGACATGCAATGAAGTTTCACTCTATTGATAACGTAAGCCACCTGTCACTTCGAAGACACATGTTAAGAGTTTCAAGAAAGGGAAATGTGGTCACAAATTCGGCATTTTCCATTTGGTAGGGCACGTAACAGTTCGATCAAATCGATTCGCCAGTACGCATAGCAAGAAAATGTGATTTGAATTATGTACTTGTTGAACAAAACCTTCAGAGACAGCCCTTGAGCATTGACAGTTTTTTACGAAATGGGGAGAGCACTGTCCAAAATACGGCTTGGCAGAACTCCGAGGTACAATAGAACGTTGCAGGATTATACAGAAAACCAGGCATGAGCTCAGACACAGGTTGACCGTTAATTACAGGATATCAGTTTGGTGTGAGGAGGTACTGAGTCAGATGACATCTCTCAAAGTCAACCCTAATTGATATGACACATTCCACAAGTGGACTGGAGTGAAATTTATCACGTCACGTTTGTTGCAGGGACTTGCAAAAAATGTCGGACAGAAGTCTTAAGTAGAGCGACAACATATATTAGCAATATATCGTAAACTAAATGTCGGGCTAAGTATGCTTCAGCAACTAAGCTATATGTTCTAGCAATACATCAGATTGAGGAAACTAGGAGCAGGCAAACAATGGCGTCTTGAACAGATAAACTATACATTAGCGTTGCATCATAATGACAGCAAAGCGACGGGGCTTTGAGACAGGCACAGCTCATATACCAAAGATTTTTTTCTGCTGGCGTGAGGGGCACTTAAGCAAACTTGTTTCTCAAACAGGACGGAAATAACACCCAAGAAAATGGCTTCCACAATCGTACATATTCTTTTCACCATCTAAAGAGCAGGTCAGGATCTTCAGCAAAAGCGTGAAGGTAGCGAGAGCCAAGGGGCTTGTTTAGACGTGGAGGTTCTAAATCAGACAGGTCGTCCCACGAATCGGTGGTGGCAGCGCTGTTAGGGCTGGGATCTGGGGCTCAGGGCCTGTGCCAGTGAAGGGGGATCGTGACCAGCTGGGCTAATTATGCGATGGAGAGGAGAAGTGAGACAAAGCGCGCACAACATTGCTTCATGAAACTAACAAGGATCGCAAGAAGAGCACAGACAACAAGGACAATGAGCACTTGTCGAAGGGCACTGGCCCAGGATCTGAGCGACGAGCCCAAGCAACTCCACAAGTCCCACCTGGAGCTGGGTTCCCACTGAGGCAGTGCTCTCTTGCATCGATGTCTATGCGTCCACTCGAGTGGTCCTTGAATTTTGACTGCTGTGCGGGTGATTATTGGAACAAGATCGTGACATTCCCACATAGGCTCCAATTTTCGGTGGTCCCCATTCTTAGGCTTAGTGTGCCTGTGACTATAAACATTAAAGACGATTAGTTTACGTATGCAGATATTTCCCACTTTTCTAAGGTGTTGTGACAGTAGTGTCAGCCGTTGGGACGATTCATTGACTCAGTTCAACTACTATAATTAAACGGTATTTGTACCAATGTACTCGAGATAATTTTATAAAAACAAGTTAGAGAAATGTAAAAAGGGCCACCAGGCAAGGGAGTGGATTTGGAACCCTCCTTGCCCAAGTGTGTACAACTTTGCACATAATCAGCTAAAACAGGCAGGAGCAACGAAGGAACACAAACTTCTACCGCTTTGGGCAGCCATATCTTGGTTTGACTGCCGAGGGAGCACCCTATTTGAGTTCATAGCTTGTGGTTTTCAGCCTATTCTTACCGCTCTGATTGCTGTGCCTGACCCAGATCTGGCATTTCCGTCCTTACCTTGTCTCTGTGAGGATAAAATCTTCTATGTTCCTACAAGGCACCGTAATCGTGGCTACACCAAAAGCACGATGAGAGGCATCCTTTTGCTAGAATTCAACATGTTAAACCTTACGTTAGCTCCAAGGCAGCTGCAAAGACACTTCTCTCCTTATTAGCTACATTTCCAGTTAAAATAATGGTCTGCCTGTTAAATTTTCCAGTGTCCCCTCAGGAATGTGCTGCTCAGTAGTGGTTGTTGTGGGGGCATCTGAGGTAGTTTGCGACCCCAGTTGGTATGTTGGTCTCAGTTAACCTTTTCGGGGTTGGCACATGGGGCATAGGGATCGCTAGGTTGTTGGACATCTTAGGTTTTGCTTGCAACCTCGATCGTGATTTGGTCTCATTCTGGACATCCCAGTACAAAATCACTGCTCACTGGAATTGCGACCGGAATTGTTAGACTAGTTCATCTCATTTGTCTGGAACATGTCGGCGACACCAGAAGGAATGCATCGCAAAAGCATCGCATTAAACAAAGGTGCGTAAGCTTGTAAATTGAAAAGCTGATTGCCTGATAAAAATTCCTTCGCAGGCAATATATCGCAATATTGACCTCGTGACTCCCAAGGTTTGAGATTGCATTTCAGTTCATCACGAATATTTGCAGGTTGTTGTAAAACTCGTTCTAATGACTGGATTGACTGGTACGCCTGATTGTCATTGTCAGGGAAGCAAGCCTTCATATCCTCATAACTACAGACTGGCCTGAGGAGTGGCATTATACATCCGTATTGTCCTTCGAATATATTGAGCAATTGGACTTGTTCTCCTTGCAGTCAGGGACTTGGTACATTAACATTAATCTGCTTTTCGAGACAGCCCCGGTTTTGGATTACTTTATGACGTCGGCTATGAAGATGGTTACCAATGCTGAACCCTTCATCTTCACAGAAACGGGAGGTATATAATCGGAGGTGTGGAATCAAAGGTCATGTGGATAAGGCAAAAGCAGGATACTGATTGTGTATGATCAGCCATGATCATTGTCGTGGAAATTAAATCGACTGGACTCAATTATTGGCAAGAGCACAGAAAGGAGCTTCATTCTAAATTCTGCAGAATTGACTCCATTACACTACGGGTCCGGGTAATAGTCGTGCCTTAAGTAATCCTTCGTAGAGACTCATTATCAGAAAATAAATACAGCAAGAAAAGGGTTCAGTGAACTTTCACGTGATATTAGAGCAAAACCCCACAGAAGGTGATTGCCGTCTCCAGAGTGTTTCGGAGACAGCAAGTTTGAGGGTAGCTTTAGACTTGGAACCACCACTGGCTGAGTTGGATTCGCCAAAGACGTACCAGGCACGTGGTTTCTTGGTTTATGAAATCCAAGGCATTGAGGTAGACGCGCCCAATGCGAGAGGGGACCTCCTGACTAAAAAGCAAGTCAAAGGGAAAACATAACAGAGAGAGAGAGAGCTGAACACTTTTCAGTTACACTAAAAATGGCATGAGCAAACAAAGGGAGAGTCCACACAGGACTTGGAATGGCGAACCAAAAATACAATATATGCTAATAATTACGGCCCAGAGTCTGTAGAGCAGTCAGAATTGTGGATTGAGGAATGTGGTTTTCCTGAGGGAGGAAGTTTTAGTAAAAGACAGCTGGAAATATTGAGGTCGAAGTTGGAGGAGAGAGAGAAGGAGAAAAGGAAGAGAAAAATAGAACCCGTGGATTGTAGTGCTTATAACATGTGCAAGGCTGAGTCTGATATCAGGGAAAGGAAATTACAAGTAAAAGATATATCAAATACACGTACGAACACCAGCACACATGCAGACGCGCGGAAAACAACCTCACGAAGCTGAACTGTGTCTAAAGCCTGTTTCAGATTCTGACCTTGATGACTGCCCTCCGAGACCTACAGCACCCCTACATGATCCGCCTGGCGAAGATTCCACGTCAGCGACCGCTGCCTCAGGATCTGCTGGATCACTGATAGCCCGCCACACCCGCAACCAATTGAAGCAAGAAGCCCAAAAGAAGGACGACCACTCCAAGACAGAAAGGCATTCAGGGCCTGTTTGCGATCACCCTCCGACGGATGATGAGTCAGACGGTGAGGGTACTGGCATACGATCATCGGACCAGGTAGTTCTGCAAGCACCAATGGTTGAGATTGCAGGTCCAGAAGGGCATCCAGTGTTGGTAAACCGGCCATGGACCATGAAGGATCTGGAAAGTGCCGATGGGCAGTTGCCTAATTCACGTGAGGTTCGAGGTAATAAGTTCGCCGAAGAAGTTACAAAGTTCTGTACACTGTTCCGTCCAACGTCACATGAGATGAGATGTCTCCTGGGACGAAAGGTCGGTGCCAATGTCACGAAAATCAAGTATACCGGGCCAAATGCAAACGTTCATGGCAGGGTAGCCGACACACAAGCGAAGACTTCAATGCTTTTGTTGCAGCGCTGGCAACCGCCTGTAGGGAGGAATTCCCAGTGGGAATGGACATGACCAAAATTACAATGTGTAAACAACGGGAAGGTGAGACCGTGTCCCAGTAACGTACGTGCCTCACTGAAGTCCATAATGCCCATAGTGGACTGAGACCACCCGACAACATCACTGCGGCAGAAACCATGCCTTATGAGGCACACCTGAGGACCAGCTTCATCAATGGAATGAAAGACGAAAAAGCAAAAACATGTAAAAGAGACATGTATTACCTAGGACACGGGAAAGCTGAATTTGATAGAACAACACGCGATACATGCTAAAAAAAATGCTTCCCCAAGAAAAGGATAAGCGGAAACTAAAGATGGAACAGCAAGCACATAAAGCTCAGCTTACAGTGATGCAAATGGTCACCCAGCCGTTGGAGGGAGGAGCTGCAGGAAGCCAGAGAGGCAGAGGTGGAGTTCGCGGCGCGGGAAGGGGTAGATCTGTTGGATGCTTTGTTTGCGGAGCAATGGACTGATGGGCGAGACAGTGCCAACACAGACAGCCTCAGTTGGTCCTGGAGGATGATCGACAGGGTGACTGACAGGGGAAGGCTGAGGTGGAGATGAGTAGCCCACAAGGCACAGAATCAAGTGAAAGCAGCACTGCAACAACCAACAGGAGGGAGCCGCATGATCTAGCACCTGGAGAGTGGGTAGTGGTGAAAAATTCAGGAGGAAAAACTGGAAGGTGAAGAGGTGGCTTGGACCATTTTAAGTGATACGTGCAACACAGACAGCAGTGAAAATCGCAGAAAGAGCCAAGTGGATACACGCCAGACATTTCAAGTGTGCAGCTGGGCCTGAGTAGGTATCAGACAGCACCGGAACCAATTAAGTGCAAGTCGTGATTAGAAGCCTCATACAAAGATGGGGCTGCCCCAGCTCAAACTTTTAGCAAGCGCCCTGGTAGGACTATTTATACGGGCTGAGGCATTGCGTGGACCCCACCCTACCATGGCGTTGACGAGTGTGACGTGTGCACATGGGCTATGTACAGGGACACCCGAGCAAGTGACGATATCACCACAAAGCTCGGTGGTGTCTGAGGAAAGGTCTGCTGTTTCCTTAACATTGTTTGATGTATAGCTACTCTGGCTCTGTATTTTTGTTTGTTGTTGCTGTCGTTGTCCTTGATGGCATAAAATGACCAAAACATGGAAAATATAATGGAAAATTATCCATTTACTGTGAAGTTTGAAAGAGAATGCTTTTCTAACGCCTGCAGTCAGCTTATCACTGTTCGAATTATGTCCACAACCAACACGCACTTGCGATAATCGAACTCAGAAAAAGCTGAAGAACTAATATGTTTAAGATAAGGGGATGAGAGAATAACAACTTGAATTCTCCCAGTCTTTGCCCTTGAGAAAGTGATAAGAAACACTATAAGTAAAGCATCAAAACAATGCTCAGAACTCCTTACATTGAGGCATCTGGCTTAGTGTAATGGATTCAATTCCGCAGAATTTAAAATAAAGTTCCTTTCTTTGATCTTGCTAATAATTGAGTCAAGTAGATTTAATTTCCACCACAATCATAATGAATGGTGGTGCTGGCTTGTAGGGCCGAATAGCCTACTCCAGCACATATTGCCTATTGTCTATTGTCTGTTGTGTGCTGAAGACTATCAGGACATATAAGGGGATCAATGGCTCTCCTTGAATAACATCCCTTTCCCCCATCCATATCAGTGTCATCCCCATCCTGAAGTCGTGTCGGTATGTCAGGCAAAAGCTCAGGATCCCGATTAGTACTTAGATTCTTTTACAGCGCTTTTGCTTCAACACCATTTTTTACACTTTCTATTACATCGCTTACTTCCATTGCCAATTGGATGTGCAGTGCTCAATTTATCATATGGGATGGTTGAGGTAAACATGAGTCAATGTTGCCATGCTTTCAACTAATTATGATTCAATAACACAGATGACTGAAAATGTATGATAGTGCATAAACCATTCAATCTTGCCAATCTTGTTAACGCAAGATGGAAACTGAACACGTGACTGAGACATTTCATTATTAATTAATAAGAACAAATAGATTTTAAAGTCACTAAAATGATTCAATGTGCGTAAAGTTGCTGTCATGAAATTGTATCAGGATTGTTCTATTCGGTGCATATCACACTCAGCTTATTAAATCACAAGTTTTGTTCCGATTTAGTATGAGTTTTGCCTCGAGACTTCAATATGAAAGTGAAATTCACTCATTCCAGATCCCATTGCATAATATAAAATGCGCACTGTTTCCAATCCTCAAACCCATTATAAATAACCGGTTGCAGACTCTCAATGTGAATCCCAGATTTAGTTCCTTAAGCGGTTCTGATCAGTCATTGCTCAGTCATTGCGTCATAGGGTGTGAAATGACTGCAGCTGCATCAATAAAGTCATGTCTACTCACACAGTATCAAAATGTTTCGTGTGCACAAATGAAAACTTATTCCAAAGACACAGATATCAACAATATTATCTTAACTTTTGTCACATGACATCTTCCTCAGAAAATTATGTTGTACTGATACTTGATTTTTATTGGGGAAGGGAAATTGACATCGAATAAATTTATGACTGCCACTTCGTATGCACAAATGAGATGCAGCAGTGTAAAAATTAATTCTGCTTGAATCATTTTCTGAAAACTCTGTCGCTGGGTTTGGGATATTTACATCCATCTTCATACTTAGAGTTTTACAATTTTTAAATATTATTTTTGTGATGTTCACTACAATTCCTCTACTGAATGATCAAACGTTAAAGTCTGAGATGATTGCCCTCAATTTTACGATTAGATAATCTTTTTCAAGTAATAAACAGATACCTAATTTCAAACCGGAACAGAATCATTCTGCACGCGACTCCAAGGTTTACAGTGGCACAACTTTAACTGACTTCACTCAATCCTTCAATTAGGCCAACACCCGGTGAAAACAGGGGGTGAAATCGATCTTTGTCAGAAGCAGAAATTATGCAAGAGTTGCGAGCAGGTTTACACTTGGGTCAAATATTGTAAAATCGGAGGAGAATGTTTTATTTAAAAATTGTAATGTCGTCTCCCGCCATTTTGAATTGACTTGAATTTCATGAAAATAAAAACAAGTCGAGTTAACAATTGATAGTCTCGCCGTCATAGTCTAGGAGAACAACAATCCTGGATCTCGAGCGCCAGGAAACAAAACAGAAAAATTCAATCAACAACAAGCAAATGTGCATCAATAAAAGACCACAAAAATGTAATCGTTCTGCTAGCTTCAGAGTCTCGGGGCTGAGAGGGTCTCTCTCTCTCTCTTCCAGGCAACAATTTTTCACTTTCAGTTTTTTTAAGATTCTTGTGATTCTAAGTGTCATGAAACATTCACATTCCAGAACAGTCAAAATTAGGGAGTTCCAATTCTAATAATATTTTCAAGCCTCGGTGTGTGTGCTTCTACAGTAGTCGACGATAAAGGGGAAAATACAATAGAGAATGTAATAGTCGCCCTCTGTGTCCCATTGGCTAAACTCAGGAAAGTTTGGACATTCTGAGCCAAGCAACTATAAATAATGCATGTTTGTACAAGCCAATTAAATTTGTTAGCACAAGAGCTTACCGGGGCGTATTGAAGCATGTCACAAACCTCAACGTAGGTCCAATGATTGTTAAATGGGGTTTCACCGGTCATAATTCTGGGCAAGCAAGTTCTTTATTACAAAACTCTGTGAATCGTGAGATTCTTTTACCAACACTTGCAGTCCAGACTCTTGAGCCCTGGCGAGTACTTGCACTCATAAAATGTGGGTAAGTAGTGAGAACTGCAATAGCTTTTTAAACAGCATTCTGTCTCTGGCCAGCTTTCCTAGTCGTTTGGAAAGTGACAACGGCAACAATCCAGTTTGGGTCGGTAATTTTGGGATATTTAGGGAACAGGGTGCCAGTCCCGTGGGAAGGTTTTGAATGTGTTCGCTGAACGCTGATTTTGATTGCAAATGTACGGGCTGATGGCTCTTAGCCACATTCATAAATTCAACAAGGGAAAAGATTTTGCCCAAAATGGCGACTCCCCAGCTCATCGGATGCTGCCAGACCTGCTCTGCTTTTCAGTTACCACACTCTCGATTCTAATCTCCAGCATCTGTAATCTTCACGTTCTCCAATGAAATCGCCTAACTTAGGTGTTGCATTTAATAGTCTATCATGGCGTTTCAGCGTGGCTTCCGTGGGGACAAAAGCACGGAGTTCGGCCTGCACAACAGAACAAGATTGCCTATACCCCGTCACCGCTGTTTTGATCTTATATGTCGAGTAGTTTGATCCAATCGTCACCTGCCTCGTCGTATGCGCAGAAACGTTACCTCTCGCCAAACAAAGAGGACACAAACAAAGACAAAACGCACAAACTGTGGCTGTATAGCCAATTCTCAAGGTCACCAAAAGTTAGTAGTGTTCAGCACAGGTTAGGATAATGTACTTAACCAATATCTGCAATTTTAAGTCGCCCCATGCATCACTCCCATTTACACTTACGCAAATTTAAACTGTTGAAAGCACTAATTCATTTCTGCAGAAGACCAAGTAATGAAGGGGACCATGCCAGCAATACAATTTTTTCAAGAAAATCTTGAGAGGCAGAACTTGACCATTAGCCCGTTTATTACAAGTCTCATCATGGAGATATCCTCGGCCTTTAAAGTGGCTCGGTTGGATTCTGAAGTACAGAGCTGAAATTGTGTTGCTGGAGAAGCGCAGCAGGTCAGGCAGCATCCAGGGAACAAGAGAATCGACGTTTCGGGCATAAGCCCTTCTTCAGGAATGAGGAAAGTTTGTCCAGCAGGCTAAGATAAAAGGTAGGGAGGAGGGCCTTGGGGGAGGGGCGTCGGAAATGTGATAGGTGGAAAGAGGTCAAGGTGAGGGTGATAGGTCAGACTGGGTTGGGGGCGGAGAGGTCAGGAAGAAGATTGCAGGTTAGGAAGGCGGTGCTGAGTTCGAGGGATTTGACTGAGACAAGATGGGGGGAGGGGAAATGAGGAAACTGGTGAAATCCGAATTCCTCCCTTGTGGTTGGAGGGTTCCTAGGCGGAAGATGAGGCGCTCTTCCTTCAAACGTCGTGTTGTTGTGGCCTGGCGATGGAGGAGTCCAAAGACCTGCATATCCTTGGTGGAGTGGGAGGGGGAGTTGAAGTGTTGAGCCACAGGGTGGTTGGGTTGGTTGGTCCGGGTGTCCCAGAGGTGTTCTCTGAAACGCTCCGCAAGTAGCCTAATGTCGTGTACAAAATACCATGCAAGGACAGCACAAAACACTATATAGGACAAACAGGAAGACAGCTAACAATCCGCATACATGAACATCAACTAGCCACGAAACTACACGACCAGCTATCCATATTAGCCACACATGCAGACAACAAGCAACATGAATTCAACTGGGACAACACTACTATCGTAGGGCAAGCCAGACAGAGAACAGCCAGGGAATTCCTAGAGGCATGGCATTCATCCACAAACTCCATCAACAAATTGATCGACCTGGACCCAATATACCAACCACTACAGCGGACAGCTGAAACTGACAACCGGAAGCGGCAGGGACAGACCACTATAAACATCGAAGGAAACATCAAAGAAGCGCTTCGCAGGAGGCTCCCAAGCACTGATGATGTCGCCTAGCCAGGGGACGAAACGTTTGCAACAAAAGCTTCCAGCTCGGCGAACAGAACCACAACAACGAGCACCCGAGCTACAAATCTTCGCACAAACTTTCTTCCCTCTCTTTCGCACTCTCACCCCTACCCCTCTCTATCTCTGCTCCCTCACTCTCTCCTCTCTCTCTCCCTCTCCCTCTCTTCCCACCACTCCACCCCTCCAACTGGCTCTCTGTCCCTCACCCCATTCTCTCTACCCTCGCACCTTGCTGCCTCTCCCTCCACACACGGTTTCTAACTCCCACCACACTCTCTCTCACACCACCCACTCACTCTGTCTTTATCTCGACTCCCATTTCCTCTCACTCTCTCCGCCCCACTCTGCCTCGCCTCCTCCATTCTATCTCCGTCCCCCAACCCCACCTTACTTTCTCCACCCCACCTTCCACTTCCTCTCTCTCTATCGCTTTTTCCTCAATTTCCATCTTCAAACCCATTCTCTCTCTGTCCGCCACTTGTCCTCACTCCCCATCTGGTATGGGTCACGGTGTAAATCGCGGTGCTTGTGCAGCAACTGAGGAGCTGCAGCATGAAGCATAATTCCAGCACAAAGGGATGAAGATACACGGAACGTTACCCCAAAATACCACATCGGTAACTGTGTAGAATACAACATTAACATTGACCATAACAGGATGAAATCGTCCGAGATCACAGGAAGTAAAATGATAAACATTTTTCTTTCAGAATGAACGTCCCCATTGGTGTAAGCCCGAATTGAGATCCTAAAATAAATCCCTGTCCTCCAAGGGCTCCTAATCCTTTCCCTAATTTCGATAATTGCTAACACCTCCTCCGATGCAACACAATCCCATCTCGTCTAATAGCCTGTATCTCAATGTTCTCCTCGATAACGTTATCATTTTGCAATGTGAATACTGTGGAAAAACGTCCATTTAGCGTTTCTCCCACCTCCTCGCACTCCACGCACAACTTCCCACTACTGTTCTTGACTAGCCCTAATCTTGCTATAGTCATTCTCTTGATCTTGGCGTTCCTATGAAAAGATTTACCGTTTTTCTTGATCCCAACTGCCAAAGACTTGTCATGTCACCTCCTGGCTCTTCTTAGCTTTCCCTTTAGATCCTCCCTTGCTAACCTGTAAATGTCAAGCGCCCAAACTGAACCTTCGCGTCTCATCTCAACATTGGCTTTCTTTTCCGTCTTGAGAAGAGATTCAGCTTCTTGATTAAACCATGGCTCCTTCATTCCAACACTTCCTCCCTGTCTGACAGATACATGCATACCAACAATACGCAGTAGCTTTCCTTGAATATGCTCTGCATTTCAATTGTCACCATTTCCTGCAGTTTCCGTCCCATCCGCTATGCATTCGAACTCAGACCTCGTGGCATCATAATTGCCTTTTCCCAGCTGTAACTCTTGCCCTCTGTCCTTATAAGTCTATCCCTTTCCATCGCTAAAGGGAACCTGACAGAATTGTGATCACTGTTACGAAACTGCTCACCGACCTCCAAATCTATCACCTGAACTTGATTCATCACCCAGTACAAAATCCAATGTGGCCCTCTCCTTTTGTTCATGTATCTGCATAATGTGTCAAAAACCTTCCTGTTCACATAGGAAAAATAACTGACCCATCTGCAGGACTCGAACTATCGCGTTTCTGGACAAATTTTGAGAAGTTATATTCCACAATAACAACTGCCCTGTTATTTTTGTTCCTATCCAGAATCATCCTTTCAATCTTTTTCTCTACATCTCTGGAACTTTTTGGAAGCCTGTAAAAAATCCCAATAGTGTAACCTCTCCTTTCGTTTTTATGCCATCAGCTAAGTAGTCGAGACCTCATCAAGCGTCCTTTCTGCCACCGTAACATTGTCCTTGACTAACAATGCCAAACCTCACCCTCTTTGGCCACCTTCGCTTTTCTACTGAATATCTCCCCTTGAATCCGCAACGCCCATTTCTGTCCTTGCTCTATCCATGTCTCCGAAATCGCCCCTACGTCGAATTTCCAGATACCAAACCATGCCACAATTTCACCAACCTCATTCCAAATACTCCTGGTTTTGACGTTTACACACTTCAAGACAGCTTCCTGCCAACTGATAAACTCTTGCGATCTTGAATCCTAAGTTATGATCTCACGATTCACAACCTACTGTACACATTGGTTTCCCATCCCATTGCTGAATGAATGTTAGACCACCTCGAAGATTATTAGCCAATTCCACTCGCTCCCTCCCGCCACAGGATATTGGCACACCTCTGGTTCAGGTGCTGTTTCTAGAGGTCCCACCTCCCCCAGATGTAGCCCCAAATTTCCAGATATCCGAATCCCTCCCTACTGCACCATCACGTAGCCACGCGTTCAACTCCTCTCGCTCCCTTTTCCTTGCCTCGCTAGCACGTGGCACGGGTAATAAACCAAAGATAACAACTCTGTTTGTTCGAGCTGTATGTTTCCATACTAGCTCCCTGCATTCTGCATGAAATCTTGATCCTTTTACCTAACTATTTCGTTGGTACCTATGTGGATCACGGCTTTGGTCTGCTCCGCCTCCCCCTCAATGATCCCAAAAACACGATCTGTGACATCACAAACTCTTGCACCTTGAAGTCAACATACTAACCCTCAGTCTCGTTTGTTCCCATGAAACTCCGATCTTTCCCCCACAATATGGAATCCCCAATGTCTAATGCTTGCTGCCTCTCCCCTTCTCTTCTGAATAAGAGAGACAGACTCTGTGCCAGAAACCTATACGCTGTGGCTTACCCATGGTCTGTCGTCCCCCGCTCAACAGTATCTAAAACGCTATACTTGTTACTGAGGGGAATGGCCACAGGAGAACCCTGAACTGTCTACCAGTCCCCTTTCCATTATCTGACTGTAACCCATCTCCTATTTTTATCCTGTAACTGAGGTGTGACTACCTTCCTATAACTCGCCACGATTATCCGCTCAGCCGACTGAATGATCAGAAATTCATTCCGCTCCAGCTCGTTCCTGAACCGAATTGCTGAGGAGCTGGCTTTGCGCGCACTTACTGCAGATAAAGCAAAAGGGACATTAGTGGTAACCTCTACCACCCACATTCTATTGGAGGAGCATTAAAATGCCCGAAACGCAATTTTCTCTGTTCTAAATTCCAGAAGATATTATTGGAAAACGATATCTACGAACATTACCAGTCCGGCGCACAGAATGTATTTTTGGTGTGTGGAACAGAATGCGTGGGGGACATTAAATAAGTAGTGCTTCGGATAACGCAACCACACAAGTATATTGCCTCACTTTCTCAAGTCCCGTGGCTGTTTCTGCTCAGTGTACGCTCCACCTATTCACAAAGTAAGGTTTGAAAAGCAGTAATTTATCTTGCTGGTAGCCACCTGGTCATAGCTCCTGTTGCTCCTGTCGTGTAAAATTGGAGGTCATTGACGCTGGAGTTAAGTTTTTAAAACACCAATTTGAGTAACTCTTGCCAATCATTTTGGCTGTGATATCGTGAAGTGTAACACCCTCTGGAAATCTAGTGGACACTCCCATTATTTTCAACAAATAATTTTATCAACTTTTAGGTTGAGATAGGGACCCTAAACAGTCAATTTCGACTCTTGGAAAACGGTCCACAAATGCAGGCATAGGTACGAAAAGTGCTAGTTGTATTGCTACATGTGCTTTTCCAATTACTTGGCATGTACAACGTGTTTGTAAAAATGTAACTGTATCCTTGTGTAGTCCACAATTGTTGGAGATGCTGGGGAGACAATGGCCTAGCAACTTTATGACTAAAACTGTAACCAGTGACAGAGGGGTCAGACTCTGGATTCGAACCTTGCCACGGCAGATGGTGGAATTTGAAGTGAATAAATTATCTGGAATTTTGGATTTTATGAAGCGCTTTTCGATTGTCAGAAAGAACCTATATGGCTCACTAATGTCCTTCACGGAAGCAACTCGGTCATCTTCACCTGGTCTGGTCACCTGGTCTGGTTTATCTTTGAAAGTTGCCACCCAGGGAAATAGTGCGGTGAAGAAGGCATATGGCGTACTGGCTTTTATTGGTAGAGGAATTGAGTTCCGGAGTACTGAGGTCATGTTGCAGTTGTGTAAGTCTCTGGTGCGGCCGCATCTGGAGTGTTGTGTGCAGTTTTGGTCGCCATACTATAGGAAGGATGTGGAGGCACTGGAACGGGTGCAGAGGAGGTTTACCAGGATGTTGCCTGGTATGGTAGAAAGATCGTATGAGGAAAGGCTGAGGCACTTGGGGTTGTTTTCATTGGAGGAAAGAAGGTTTAGGGGTGACTTGATAGAGGTGTACAAGATGATTAGGGGTTTAGATAGGGTCGACAGTGAGAATCTTTTTCCACGTATGGAGTCAGCTATTACAAGGGGGCATAGCTTTAAGTTAAGGGGGATAGGTATAGGACAGATGTTAGGGGTAGGTTCTTTACTCAGCGAGTCGTGAGTTCATGGAATGCCCTGCCAGTAGTAGTGGTGGACTCTCCCTCATTATGGGCATTTAAGCGGGCATTGGATAGGCATATGGAGGATAGTGGGCTAGTGTAGGTTAGGTGGGCTTGAATCGGCTCAACATCGAGGGCCGAAGGGCCTGTACTGCGCTGTATTCTTCTATGTTCTATGTTCTATATATATGACAGCTCCAGGCCCAATGCTGTTGACATTCGGAATGGGCAAGCAGCCTCTCTGCTGTTTGACTCTCTTGAAATGATAAAAAAAGATCTGGATGGTCGCAGAGACCGGAAATGTACAACAACACATGGACTGCAGTACTTCAAGAAGGCAATGCGACAACAACTTCACAAGTGAATCTTGTAAAGGAAAAGAAATTCTCCCCCAGATAGCAACATGCATACCGTATTCTTGAGTCGACATGATGACGACAATCACGGAAGAGAGACAGCAGGGTCATAATTCAATTTAATCGAAGAAGGTGATGTAACCTACATGGGTATGTTACATAAGATTATGGGGACAAGACAAAAAGAAAGACATTTACATCACATTCCATTCCTACCTCAGATATTCATCGACAATACTGGTTTTTCCTTTCCTACGACTTGTTGAACTCACTCCTTCTTCCCTTCAAAACAGACATTCCTGATACCAACATCAATCACACTGGTTTCCAGGTTCTTTCAGTACCGATGTATGGTCAGTAGATTTGCAATGCTAACTCTCAACAGAGGTTTCCATAACAGTGCAGTTTCACGAGCATTTTCCATTTTATTTTTTCAGACCTCCAGCATCTTTTCATTGATTGTTCTAACATTTAATGTTGTCATTAAATGGGATATTGTCATTGTTGACAAGGGCAGCATTTGTTGACGATCAGCAATTGACCTTTACTCTGAACATTCCCCAAGGAAGTATGCAGCCAAACACATGCTAATGTATCTGAACTTACTTTTAATCTTGAACAGATAATAATCTTAGCTGTCTTTAGCAAACGACATCACGGGAACAGCTAAGTTTTTATACAATACCCTGCTTCTTTTCCAGTTGTTATTCGCGAAGTCCTGGTTTTCTATCATTTGAATTTAATTTCTGCCGTCATCTGTGGTTGAAGTTGAAACAGTGACTTCAATGTATTAACGTGGGCCTCTGAATTGTCAACCCAGTGACGTTACTACTCTCAATCGTGTTCCTGTCGTGAAGTAACTTCAGACAGAAGAACTAGTTCGTGATAAAAAAATTCAATTCCGAAGACAGGCCAGAAGAGAGCTGGAACCGTTTAGTGTGAATTTTATCAGGGCGTAGTTGATGGTTTATTCAGCAGAGGCGAGGACTGGGGATATTATAGAGTTGCTAGTGAACAGGTTTGTTGGTGAAGAGAACACAGAGACATAAATCAGTTCAGAGCAAAGTGGATTTTTGAGGTTGTAAAAAGTTTTCTTCTCAGATGTTTGTGAGTGTGGCGGTCTGAAATTCAGGAATCATGAATGGAGCTCGTTAAAGAAACTTAAGACAAGAGATTTTGACTTTTCCAAATATAAATTATGGAATAGAATTGAAGTTTAACCTGGTGTATGGAATTAATAAGTGTCAAGATCTCGAGGGACTTACCAGGAACACCAACTGCAGTGAGGATGAGATATTAACCTGCCTGAATTAAGAGCAGTAGACCGTATTTCTGTTATGGTAATGCTTGCCAAGAAAGATAGGAAATGCCCAAGAATAAGTGCCTGTTGTCCATTGTTGAAACATTCCAGTCCATTGCTCCCAGATTCTGATCTCCCCTCCCCTTGTCTCCGCAGACAATACTCTTGCTGCAACAATGAGACGACACATTGAATGAAGCCCGTTACAAAAAGGAGAGCGAAAACCTCCGTGATCTGTTTCGAATCCATGGAGACTGAAATCAGTCACAGTCACTGAAAAAAACATTTATGGTTAAATCCTTTCAGTACAGAATTTTCAGGTCATTGTAGTAACTGGACTGGATTGGATGTTAACATCGGTGGCCATTGCTCTCATCTTCTGTAGTCAATTGTCCTAGCGATGCCGTGGCGAGACAGAATGATGAACGTTTTCTTTTTGCAGATTATATGATTACGCCGTCTTGTGCGTTTCCAATGCTGTAACCACCTGACTCCTAACGCCCCAAAAACACACAATTGAGAGTGTTTCAGTCCAATGAACTCTTCTTCACTGGGAAAAAAAAATCAACTTTTTAATCACAGGATACGTTTGCCCTGACCGTACACAGAATGTATGCATTTGTCAAGAGTTTCCTCTCAATGCTCGAATAAGGCAACTTTGTAACTTCAACACTCAATGCGCTTCCATTTTGTTCTACAAACTGACAATTCTCATACTGCAGTTTATATCCTTGAAAGCAGCAATATGTACACACTTTTACTTAGACCAAAGTCACACATGGCATTTACAATGAACTTCTTCATTAAAACCCTGGATTAATGAGTCAGTATCTGAATAAATATGACACTGGCGAGGAGACAGAATGGAATGGTCACAGTGGCTGTCGAGACTGCATGGGGAGTACAATAATATTCCCCAGTCATCATCACTCTTACTGACAACTGGAATGAAATATTAAGGCAAAGCAAGGAAACCGAGGATATTTGGGAGATGGAATGCCAATCGACAATGAGCAAAACAGGTTAACATTAAATACAGGAAATAATGTTTTGTACATACACTCTTTATATTTCTGGGTGTACGGTTTAATAATATTTCTCATATCTGCTCAGGGTACTCAGAATTGAAAACAAAGACATAGTAACACAATGCTCTGTCTTCAAGTTTTGCAGTTGAAGAACTCATGGACACACGATGGGCTGAGTGTCCTCCATCTGTGCTCTCATAATCTTGAGGTTCTCTGAACGTCAGTAAAAACGTTTAGTGTCTGGACAGAAAAACTGTTTAAGTGACAGTCACAGTGTATTATAATCAATTAGCTCTTCCTGTTCTTCTCTGATGTGCAGCTGCATCTACATGCCTGGTCAAGCAACACGGATTGAATGAAGTTCAAGCATTCCAGAGGCCATTTTAATATATTCCAGAATAATAGAAGCATGGAAAGAAAAACAAGGCAGTATAAGAAATAGCAGCAGAGCACAACGCATGTTTCCGAGTAGATCTCGTGATATTTTTGGATTACTAATCTGTTAGGTCAGCAGATGTTCTGGACACCCACATCAGAATCGCTACAAAATAGATGTTGGAAATTGAACTCAACAATTAAAACAAGCTCGAGTAACGATTCTACTGATAACAATGAAATCATCGTCGATTGTCAGGAAAACCAAAGAGTTTCACTGATCTCCTTCAGGGATGGAAATCTGCCATCCTTACCTGATCTGGCCAAATATCACTCCAGATAGAAAACAATGTGTTTGACTCTAAGTCACACTTTGAAAATGCGCAGCGAGTCATTCAATTGTGCCAATCACACAAAGCTCCAAGACATGAAACTGGACAGATCACCTGGAATCGACCGGGACACCGCAGAAGTCAACGTCCAAAACATCCCTGTCCATCCTGCAAACTCCTGCTGACTAAGCAGAACTAGTACAAATATTGGGAGAGCTGTCTTACAGACGAGTCAAACACAGTCTGCTATTGTCATACTTACAGAATCATACCTTACAGACACCGTAAAAGCAACTACCAACACCATCCCAAAACGTGTTCTGTCCAACTGGCAGAACAGACCCCGCAGATGTGGCAGCACAGTGAGATACAGACGGCAGGGGGTTGCTCTGGGAGTCCTAGACATTGACTTAGTGCTCATGAAGTCTCGTGGCTTCAGGGTAAACATGGCCAAGAACACATCTTGCTATTTATCACGTAGTGCCCTCATCCGACTGATGAATCAATGCACCCCATGTTGAACAACACTTACCGGGCTATTTGGAAGGACAACCAGGAAGCTAAGGAAGGTGATGTAGCTGTGACATTCAAGGACGACATGAGGGCGGTGCTGAGATATAATGTATGTTCTATGCAGATTAAGTTTATTTGCTTGGAAACCAGAAATTCTAAGAAGGAAAATGCACCAATAGGCAGAGTCTATAGGCCACCACATAACAAAATCATATTGGGGCAGGCTATAACCAAAAAAGACTAATATCTGTAAAAATGATGTGGTAATTATCATCAACAAGCATGTCGATTGGGTGAACCAGCTTGGTCAGAGTAGCATTGAGCAGGAGTTCGCTGAGTATATTCGTAATAGTTATCTTCAACAGTCCGAACTGAAGCAACAAGGCAGCAAATATCCTCGATCTGTTCCTGCGTAATGAGACAAGAATAATTAATGACCTCATATTTAGGGATCCTATTGGAAGGAACATATTTTAGAATTTAAAATGCAGATGCAGGGTGTGAAGTCAAATTCCAGTACCAGGATCCTGTGCATAAACTAGTGGGACTACCACAGGATGAGGGAGGACTTCGCTGAATTAGACTGGAAATAAAGATTTTATGGTGGGACAGTTGCGTCCTTTTGAAAGCAATTGTTCCGAGTGCTCACCAAAAGTATATTCCAGTGAAATGGAAGGATTGAAAGAAAAAGGGCAATTTACGATGGTTTCTTCAGGGAATAATGCAGGGTATAAAATTGAAAGAAAGATCGTACAAAGTATCCAAGATCAGTGGGAAAGCAGGGGTTTGAGGAAAATTCAAAGGTCAGCAGAAAGGGCCCATAAAGAGCTATATAGAAAAGTAAGGCAGAACATGAGGAAGAGAAAAACAGAACACAAAGACAGACCACAAAACTTACTATAATAATATAAAACAAAGTGCCAATTAGTTATGGGATATGGTGAAATGGTCAGGTAATGAATAGATATTTTGTGTCACTCTACACAGTGGAGGACACTAACTACACGCCAGTAATTGACAAAGAGACGAAGGTAGGTGAGGACCTGAAAGCAATCATTATTGCAGAAGAGGTAGTATATGGAGCTAAGGGTAAACAAGTCCGCTGGCCCTGATGGAACAAGATGGCGTGAGAAATAACAAGTTCACTGTGGTAAATTTTCAAAATTCTTTGGACTCTGGGACAGTTCCAGCAGATTGGAAAAGAGTAAATATGACTCCACTCTTTAGAAAGTACTGTAGACAAAATATGGGAAATAATACACCACTGAACTTAACTTCTGCCGTGGGAGAGATGCTTGAGTCTATTACCATCAATGAAATAGCATGACGTCTGGGTAGAAATTGTAATTTGGGCATTGGCAGCAGGGGTTCATGAAGTGCTGGTCTTGCTTAACAAACCTTTTGGAAATCTATGAAGATGTAACAAGCAAAGTGGACAATGGTGAACCAGTAGATGTAGTGTACCTAAATTTCCACAACGCCTTCGACAAGGTGCCATACAAAAGGCTGCTGCACAAGATAAATATGCATGGCGTCATAGGTAATGTATTAGCATGGATAGAAGATGGGTTGACTAACAGGAAACAAAGAATGAGGATCAATGCGTGTTTTTCTCGATGGCAATCAGTAATTAGTGGTGTGCCTCAGGTATCAGTGTTGGAACAGCAATTATTCATAATTCAAAATGATGATTTGAAGTTGAGGACCACGTGTAGTGTGTCAAAGTTTTCAGATGGCAATAAGATGTGCGGTAGAGTGAAGTATGCAGTGGACTGTGAAACATTGCAGAGAAACTTAGATACTTCATGTGAACGGCAGTTGTCTGGAAGACGGAATGCAATGGTGGTAAATGTGAGGTCACCCATTTTGCAAACAGTAATGGTAAAAATGTATTATTACTTGAATGACAAAAAGAAATTGCAGCACGCCGTTGTGCAGAGTAACGTTTGTGTCCTTGTAGATGAATCACAGAGGGCTGCTGTGCAGATGCAACAAGAAATTAGGAGGACAAGTAGAATTTTGTACTTGCTTGCGAAAGGAACTGAGTTTAAAAGCAAAGAGGATATGTAACAGCTGCACAGAGTTCCGGTGACGCCACACCTTGGTTACTGTGTACTGATTTGGTCTCCTTACATGAGAAAGGATATACTGGCACGTGAGGCGTTGCAGAGGAGATTCACTAGGTTGCTTGCGGAATTTTGGAGATTGGCTGACGAGGGGACACTGCCTAGACTGGGATAGTGTTCATTGGAATTACGAAGAATGAGTGTAGTTCTTACAGAAACATATCCAATTACAAAGGGGAAAGATAAGTTAGACGAAGACAGGACGTTTCTACTGGCAGGCGAAACTCGGACAAGAGGGCACAGCTTCAAAATTAGAGAGAGCAAGTTCAGGTCTGAATTGAGAACAAACTTGTTTACTCACGGGGTTGTCCATGCATTGAAGTCCCTGCCCAGTGAATTCGTTGACGCTATTTTAGTAGACGTTTTAAAAGCAAATATGGATATTATTTAAATAAGGAATGATAAAAGGGTTAGGATGAGAAGAAAGGTAAGTGGAGTTGAGACCACAGAAAGATCACGCATTTATGTTATTGAATGGCGGAGCAGGGTCCTCCTGCTCCTATATCTTCTGCTCTTATGTTCTCGAGACAGCTGCCCCACACAAAACTGATAATTCAGAGACAATAATTTTAAACACAGTTCCCTGCACAACCATGACCATTCATTGACTGCAATATTAAACACAGCTCCCTGAACAAAACTGACCATTCATCGACAGTAATACTAAGCACAGCGTCCCTTCAATCCACTCTCCCCGCCTGGTCTTTTCATATGCTACCGCGCTCCCCAACCCGCACCTCCCGCCACACCCTCAAAGCACAACGTCCCCGTGCCCCTAAATCACTCCCTACCCTCCCCAAGCCACTCAGCCCAACACCATCCCACCGCCCCTTCAATCCGGCCTCCCCCCGCCCCATCAATCAGCAAACGACAACCTCCGTGTTGATCCTCTCCCTTCCCCGTCCCCAATCATCTCCCCCCATCCGCCCCCTTAATCTGCACCCTTCCCTCCACAAGCACATCATCTCAAAACCATTCCTTCACCCCCTCAATCCTCCACAACCCTGCCTCTCAACCTGCACCCAGCCATAATCCCCTCAATCTGCTCCCTTCCCTCACCACCACAATCCGCGCCCTCCCCTCCACAAGCCGCTCAACTCAACACCCTTTCCCCATCCCCTCAAACCGCATCCTACCATGGTGTGTCAATCCCCACTCTCCCCTCGTCCCCTCAATCCGCGCACACCCTGCCTCCCAATCCACACACTTCCCGCCCACTCAATTCACATGCTCCCCGCCCCCTCAGTCCAGAACGTCCCCTGCCCCCTCAACCTGTCCCGCCCCCACCTACCAGTCCCACCCTTCCCAGCCCCTGAATCCTCATCGTCCCCACCTCCTGGATCAACACGTTCCTCCCCCTCCTAAATCTGCAGCCACTCTCCCGCCCCCTCAATCCGCTCCCGACCCCTGTCCCCTCAGTCCGCATTCTCCGCTGGCAACTTCAAAACACCCCTTGTCACTCCCTCGCTCCTGGCTGTTCCCATGGACAATCGCAGCATGTCGGGATAAAATTTAAAACAAACAGCTGAATGATTGTAATTAGCCCTGACTGAACGTCAATACTCATCTGTTTGACCTTCGGAAAGTGAACTGAAGTCCCTCATTGCAGGCAGGTCTTCAGTTGAAGATGGAAGGCGATGTGGATCTTCACCATGAACCCAGCCTGGTGTCTCCACAGGCACCGTACAGCTAGATCCAAATTGCATCTTGGATGGTAACCTCCCGCTGCAGTCCTTGGAATCGTCATGTACTGGCAGTTTGTCACTTGGTGCGTAGCATACACGTGCAATTCATCACCGCCCCAAACACAGGGGACATCAGAGAACAGGGAAATCACACAGATGATATAACAGATGATCCACACATCAGCATCGCCAGGCGTCCCGGGGGGAATGCAGTAGAACCTACAGCGTGACCCATGGGAGATGCAAACGCATCCATAGTGTGTCCAGAGGAGATACAGCAGTGTCTGCATGGTGTCCCAGATGTCATGCAACAGGACCTACAAGAGTCCCAGAGCGGATGCAGCAACATCTACAGGTTGTCTTGATGGCGTTTTGAGGTATTTACATTGGGTTTAGGTTAAAACTGATTGTGCTTCCAGGGAATCCACTTAGGCTGTCAATATTCACACGGAATTTCATGGGCAGTATTTCACAAGAAACTCCCCAGAGTGTATCATCACTTACACAATATGTTGTCGATGTTTACATGGGACTAGAGGTACTGTGTCAGGGTGTAACAGACATTCGCAGAGAGACCATAGTGTTTACATGGGTCTGCATGTGATAGGTTCTGGATGATCACCAGAAGTTATATTGGTATCGAAGTGATTTGATGGAGAGTTCGCCCTGAGGTAGAGGGTTGTAGGGAGGGTTGTATTACTTACTGAGCATCCCCAGTGACATTTCAGTTTATAGGTATCCTCAGCAAGAAGTTCAGTACTTATAGGACTTCTTTGGAATCTATCTGTGTCTGTCGGGGATGTTGGGCTACAATGTCATTGTTTACAGTGTTTCCACAGGAAGCGTATCAGTAGTTGCAGATAGTCCCAGGCACGTATCTCAATATTTCGTGCATTCATGGAAAGTTTATCTGTGTCCTCAAGAATTGTGTTAACATTGATAATGGTTCTGTGCAGGGGAAAATGCATGGCATGTCAGTTACGATGCATTTTGGTCTGCAAAACAAGAAGGCAGTCTTTTGGCTGAATAATCCTCAGTTGGGAGAAGCGAATGTTTCAGTCCGAACGAGCTGTCATTGTGCACAATTCCCTGAAAGTCTCACGGAGGTGTCGCAGGGGCTGAGAAGGGAAATGGTATGTTGGCCTTCACATTGAGAATATTCAGGTTCAGGAGCAATGATTTCTTTCTGCAATTATGCAGGGTCCATCACTGGAGTATTTTGTGGAGAATTGGTTTCCTTCATCTGAGGAAGGATGTTCTGGTTACAGAGGTAGTGTAACAAAGGTTTACCAGATTAATTACTGGATTGGTACGAATGAGGTATGAAGTGAGATTAGATTCGGGAGGGTGATATTCAGTGGAACAGCGAAGAATGAAGGGGAATCGCAGAACCTACAAAATTCGAACAAGGATGAGAAAAGGTAAATACACGGAGGATGTTCTTGCTGACCAGGCAGTCCAGAAACAGGGGTCAGAGTCTAAGGATAAAGTCTGGCTCATGCAGAACTGAGATGAAGAGAAACGTCCACACCCACAGAGTGCTGAGTCTGTGGAATTCACTGCCAAACGAAGTAGTTGAAGCCAATGTATTGAATGTTTCAAGGAAGGAGATAGATTCAGTTCTGGAGTTTAAAAAGAACACACTGTATGAGAAGTAAACTTGAACAGGAGAATGAGCTGGATAATTAAGGAGGATTAAATTGAATGACTTAGCATTTTTGAGGGACTGAATGGCCTTCTACTGTTGCTGTGTATACAGTTTCCTGAAGATGGGTTCATGCCCGAAACGTCGATCCTCCTGCTCCTTGGAAGCTGCCTGACCTGCTGCGCTTTTCCAGCAACATTTTCTCAGCTCTGATCTCCAGCATCTTCCGTCCTCACTTTCTCCTCTACAGTTTCATTATTGATTAGGTTAGATTCCTTTCTGTGTGGAAACAGGCCCTTCGCCCAACAAGTCCACATCGATGCTGCGAAGAGTAACCCAGCCACACACATTCCCCTCTGACTAATGCGCAATTCAGCATAGCCAATTCACCCACCCTGCACATCTTCGGACTGAGGGAGGAAACCAGAGCACCCGTACACGGGGAAAACGTGCAAACTCCAGACAGACAGTTGCCCGAGGCTGGAATTGGACCTGGGATGCTGGTGCTGTGAGGCAGCAGAGCTAACCACTGAGCTACCGTGACTCTGTCATGACAGCCTGTCGATGTTACTGCATCCAGTCTGTGACCCTTGTAGGTACGGTTGCATCCCATCTGGGATACGCTACAAATACTGCTGTATCTCCTCTGGGACACAGTATAGATACCTCTGCGTTCTCCTTGGGTAAGGCTGCAGATTCTGCTCCATCACCACGCTCCCTTCCCCCGCCTCAACGCCGGGACACCCAGTAAATGTTAATGATTTATATACGGGACAAACTGTAATTGCCATCGAATCCGCACAATGTGGGAGAAGGCCATTCGGCCCATTGGAGGCACATCAACGCCCTTCAGAGCATCCAACCCGAACACACCCTATTCCCATAAAACTGCATTTCCCATGACTAATCAATCTCGACAGCACATCATCGAACTGTGGGAGGGAACCGGAGCACTTGTATATAACTGCTCGACAGAATGTTCGAAGTCCACATTGTCGGCCGAAGGTGGATCGAAGTTTGGTCCCTCGGACTGTGAACGAGCAGGACCAGCCAGCATGCCATTCCTCATTGTCACAATTCCCTTGGATTCCCTATGGACACTGATAAACTGTCCAGGGACAGGGATGTCTGCAACATTTTGCAAGGATTCGCTGTCATAATTTACCGACTCCCCAGCCCACACTGCAAATGCTGAAACATTACCTGAAGTATTCCCTATAAATATTGACACACTCCCCCGCCTTTCCCTGGAGAATTCTGTCACAGTCCAGAGGAAGATCCTTGAAATATTCACACCCTACCCAGAAAAACCGGTTAAAAACCGGCTGACACACTACCCACAGCTTCATGCTGTAAACACTGATGCATCCTATCTGGAAACCCTGGGAATGTCAATAAATGTGCCTTGGAATCCCTGTGGTTGCATGTCTCGCAGCCCAACATTACTGGGTTCAATTCCCGGCTCGACTGAACGTGTTTATGGAATTTGCACAATCTCCTCATATGCATTTGGGTTTCCTCCCAAACTCCAAGGGTATTAAGGAACGTGGATTTGTCACGGAAAACGCTGGATTTTGGTTTACGGAGGTGGGATATTTTTCAGCATGTTGGTGGAGACTTGATAGATTGAATCGTCTGCTTCCAGAATGGAGGGATTCCAAGGTATTGCATTCCTGCCAAAAATCCATGAAAATGAGAACATATGTAGCAGTGATTCCCTGTAAATGCCGACACACTGTTCACGGACGCCACCTTACTCCTGGCAGTTTCACTGAATACCCAATGTAAGTAATAATACACTAGAAGGGACCCAAGAAAATACTCCCGCCGTTCCACCAGGTACACAGCAAATTTTGAATCAATTTTCCAAAATCTCTGTGAACGCTGTCAAATGCTCCAAGGATACTTGAAATAAAGTTCACTCGCTGACGATGCTCAGCAGGTACTGCCGCCCTCCCTCCCTTTGTAAGGGAGGATGAACTCCTTGGAGACTGAAACAGGTCGAGGTGATCAACCAGTAAATAGAACTGCAATAATGTTTACACTGTGGAATGATGCACACAGTTCGCGAGGACACACAGTGAATGCTCTCGCAGTTACTGAGGTCTCTCTATAAATACTGACTCAATCTGCGAAGAGACCCTGGAAATTCTGTGACATCTCTTGTAAGTATGAGCACGCTCCAGTGACGCTCAATTCTGAATGTGTCCTTGGCGCAGCTTCAAATAGTGCAATGATCACTGAGAAACTCCCTGTGGTCTATCTCTTTGTACACCTGTTACACACTGACCATTTTCAATGAACATGCCCCGATGTGAATGATGACACACTGTAGGCGGTCTCCTGTTATATACACCCTCTGAGATATCCAGTTAGAGCTTTCAAATTCCTTCGGAGACAATAGACAATAGACAATAGGTACAGGAATAGGCCATGCTGCATTAGAGCCTGCACCACTATTGAATATGATCATGGCTGATCATCCTTAATCTGTATCCTGTTGCTGCCTTATCTCCATAACCCTTGATTCCACTATCCTTGAGAGCTCTATCCAACTCTTTCTGAATTGAATCCAGAGACTGGGCCTCCACTGTCCTCTGGGGCAGAGCATTCAACACAGCCACCACTCTCTGGGTGAAGAAGTTTCTCCTCATCTCTGTCTTAAATGGTTTACCCCGTATTTTTCAGCTGTGTCCTGTGGTTCGGCACGCACCCATCAGCGGAAACATGTTTTCTGGTACCAGAATGTCCAAAGCTTTAATAATCTTATATGTCTCAAACAGATCCACTCTCTGTCTTCTAAACAGAAGGGTATACAAGCCCAGTCTCTCCAGTCTTGCAGTATAAGGTAATCCCGCCATTCCAGGAATTGACCACGTGAACCTACGCTGCACTCCCTCAATAGCCATAATGTCTTTCCTCAAATTTGGAGACCAGAACTGCACACAGTACTCCGGGTGTGATCTCACCGGCGCCCTAGACAGCTGCAGAAGAAACTCTTTGCTTCTATACTCAATCCCTCTTGTTGTGAAGGCCAGCATGTTATTAGCCTTCTTCACTCCCTGCTGTACCTGCATGCTTACCTTCACTGACTGGTGTACAAGAATACTCAGATCTCTCTGTACTGCCCCTTTACCTGAATTCATTCCATTTAGGCAGTTGTCTGCCTTCCTGTTCTTGCCACCAAAGTGGATAACTATGCATTTATCCACATTAAACATGCATCTGACCACTCACCTAACTTGCCCAGGTCACCCTGTAATCTCCTAAAATCCTCATCACATTTCACGCTGCCACCCAGCTGCTAATTTGCTAATGTTCTTGCTAATATCATCTTCTATATCATTAACATATACTGTAAAAACCTGCGGTCCCAGTACTGATCCCTGCGGTACTCCACTGGTCGCTGCCTGCCATTCCAAAATGGAGCCTTTTTCGCTCCTCTTTGTTTCCTAACAGCCAACCAATTTTGAATCCAAGTTAGAACTTTGCCCCCAATACCATGCGCCCGAATTTTGCTCACTAACATCCTATGTGGGACTTTATTAAAAGCTTTCTGAAAGTCCAGGTACACTACATCTACTGGATCTCCCTCGTCCATCTTCAGAGCTCCATCCTCAAAAAATTCCAGAAGATTAGTCAAGCATGATTTCCCCTTCATAAATCCATGCTGAATCTGACCTATCCTGTTACTACTATCCAGGTGTGCCGTAATTTCATCCTTTATAATAGACTCCAGCATCTTTCCCACCACTGTGGTCAGACTAACTGGTATATAATTTCCTGCTTTCTCTCTCCCACCTTTCTTAAAACGTGGTACAACATTAGCCACCTCCAATCCGCAGGAACTGATCACGAATCAATCGAACTCTGGAAAATAATCACCAACGCATCCACGATCTCTCGAGCCACTTCCTTTAGTACCCTGGGATGTAGACCATCAGACCACGGAGACTTATCAACCTTCAGACCTCCATTTCCTGGAATATCGTTTCATGCTCTTAGTGCAGCAAACATTGTGAATCATTTTCTGGAAAACAGTAAGTCAATCAGTTCTTGAAGTAGGAATGATCACAGATTCAGTGGTACTTGCGTGAAGACATTTCTCGTTATCTCAGTCACTCAGTCTGCTCGACAGTTCGGAGAGTGTGGCTCATGTTTCTAGATTCCTATCAGCAGACACAGCTGCTAACATGAATCATGTCAATCTCTTTTTAACTATTTGCAGTTCAACGAGAACACCTCTTATTGACATGCAAGATGGGATATCTAAATCTCACCCATTTTGTTCCACTTCATAAACAATCTCTAGTCCCAGGAATGGGTCTCGTGCCCTTCGATTATAATCACTCCAATGTGAAAATGTGCCTCCTTAAGTGAGGGCATTAAGTCTATACACATCTATGTCTCTCTGGCTTCAGAAAGGTTCCACAAAGTACTTTGTTGGAAATCACTTTGCAATGGACGCATCCCTATTCCAGCTGTTTAAGTCACTTCATGTATAATTTGCAGACAAAGGAAATCTGTATTCTTGGAACATAATCCTGTAAGTGACAGACTGTTACACACAGTGCCAGACCCTCTCACAATCGCAAGCCATCGTCTTATTTAATATTAAGCAGAAAATATCATGTAAAGCGCCCACTCATTGTCCTTTTAATAAAATAATTTGCTGATAATGTGCTGTTTGAAGAAATGAAATACAGTGAGATAGCTAAGTGAATGTGGCTAACTGATGAAACTGACTCACGTTAACTTTTGACTTCAAGACATCAGAACACAGAGATTTAATCCTCATCAAACTCACAAATAATTTTCAATGTCAGATTTGCAGACAAAGACCGGAAGAATGCCGAAAGAAAAATAATTATCAGACATACTGGTTGGTGGTGTGTTTGAGAAACATTCTCAGTCAAAGAACTTTGTGATATGTCAAATGTACGAAGAGAAATGACTCTCTGCTTCACTGAAGAAAAGCAGTGATGTAGTTCACTGGCTGCCTGATTTGCAGACAAAGGAGACATTTTCGGGGATATTCAGGTAAATTACTTTATTAGTGACAAACCATGCACACAACAACAGTATCTCGTACCAAGAAGAGATTTTAGTCAAACAGAGATGCATCCCAAATTGACAATCTGGCCCATTTGCCAAACATTCTGCCTGTTGGAACATCATGAACAGATAACCAGTATAGTAAGGCTTTTAAATTGTCCAACAAATCTACTGAGTCTTTCTCAATTCAACGCGCAGCGTGACATCAAATCCATCCCTCCAGAACTACCCCTCTCAGAGGATGAAAGATCAGTCCACAGCAGAGGCCTCACCTTCATCCCACTATCTCCCGGATTAACGAGTTCAACACGCAGCGTGACATCGAACATTTCTTCCGCCGCCTTCGCCTCCGCGCCTACTTCTTCAACCAAGACTCTCGCACAACCTCTGACGACCCATTCTCCCGCCTCCAACACACCCCATCCACCTGGACACCCTGTGCTGGCCTCTTACCTGCGAAAATCATGGAGGATCTCTTCATAGCCAACTGCCGCCACGACATCAACCGCCTCAACTTTTCCAATCCTCTCACCCACTCCAACCTCTCACCGTCGGAACGTGCAGCCCTCCAGTCCCTCCGCTCGAACCCCAACCTCACTATCAAACCGGCAGACAAGGGAGGCGCGGTAATAGTTTGGCGCACTGACCTTTACACCGCTGAGGCTAAATGCCAGCTCGCGGACACCTCCTCCTACTACCCCCTTGACTATGACCCCACCTCCCACCACCAGACCATCATCTCCCAGACCATCATCTCCCAGACCTCAGGGGATCTCCCATCCACCGCCTCCAACCTCATAGTCCCACAACCCCGCACCGCCCGTTTTTACCTCCTGGCGAAAATCCATAAACCTGACTGCCCCAACCGACCCATTGTCTCAGCCTGCTCCTGCCCCACCGAACTCATCTCTGCATACCTCGACACGGTCCTGTCCCCCTTAGTCCAAGAACTCCCCACCTACATTCGGGACACCACCCACGCTCTCCAACTCCTCCATGATTTTCGCTTCCCCGGTCCCCAACGCCTTAACTTCACCATGGACATCCAGTCCCTGTACACCTCCATCTCCATCACGAAGGACTCAAAGCCCTCCGCTTCTTCCTTTCACGCCGTACCAACCAGAACCTTTCCACTGACACCGTCCTTCGACTGACTGAACTGGTCCTCACCCTGAACAACTTCTCTTTCCAATCCTCCCACTTCCTCCAAACCAAAGGACACGCATGGGCCCCAGCTATCCTGCCTCTTCGTAGGTTATGTGGAACAACCCATGTTCTGCAGCTACACTGGCACCACTCCCCACCTTTTCCTCCACTATATCGAAGACTGTATCGGCGCCGTCTCGTGCTCCCACGAGGGGGTTGAACAGTTCATCCACTATACCAATACCTTCCACTCCGAACTCAAATTCACCTGGACCGTCTCAGACTCCTCCCTCCCCTTTCTAGACCTTTCCAATTCTATCTCGGAAGACCGAATCAACACGGATATTTACTATAAACCGACCGACTCCCACAGCTACCTAGACTATACCTCCTCCCACCCTGCCCCCTGTAAAAACGCCATCCCAGATTCCCAATTCATTCGTCTCCGCCGTATCTGCTCCCAGGAGGACCAGTTCCAATACTGTACAACCCAGATGGGCTCCTTCTTCAAAGACCGCAAAGTCCCCCCAGACATGATCGACGATGCCCTCCACCGCATCTACTCCACTTCCCGCTCCTCCGCCATTGAGCCCCGCCCCTCCAATCGCCATCAAGACAGAACCCCACTGATGCTTACCTACCACCCCACCAACCTCCATCTACAGCATATCATCCGCCATCATTTCCGCCACCTCCAAACGGACCACACAACCAGGGATATATTCTCCCCCTTCCCTATCAGCGTTCCGAAAAGACCACTCCCTCCGTGACTCCCACGTCAGGTCCACACCCCCCCTCCACCAACCCAACCTCCACTCCCGGAACCTTCCCCTGCAACCGCAAGAAATGCAACATTTGCGCCCACACCTCCCCCTTACTTCCCTCCAAGGCCCTAAGAGATCCTTCCATATCCGCCACAATTTCACCTGCATCTCCACACACATCATTTAATGCATCCGCTGCACCCGATGTGGCCTCCTCGATATTGGATAGACAGACCGCCTACTTGCGGAACGTTTGAGAGAACACCTCTGGGACACCCGGACCCACCAACCCAACCACCCCGTGGCTCAACACTTCAACTCGCCCTGTCACTCCACCAAGGACATGCAGGTCCTTGGACTCCTCCATCGCCAGACCATAGCAACACGACGGTTGGAGGAAAAGCGCCTCATCTTCCGCCTAGGAACCCTCCAATCACAAGGGATGAACTCAGATTTCTCCAGTTTCCTCATTTCCCCTGCCCCCACCTTGTCTCACTCAAATCTCTCGAACTCAGCGCCGCCTTCCTAACCTGCAATCTTCTTCCTGACCTTCCGCCCCCACCCCCACTCCGACCTATCACCCTCACCTTGACCTCCTTCCACCTATCGCATTTCCAACGCCCATTCCTCAAGTCCCTCCTGCCTACATTTTATCTTAGATTGCTGGACACACTTTCCTCATTCCTGAAGAAGGGCTCATGCCCGAAACGTCGATTCTCCTGCTCCTTGGATGCTGCCTGACCTGCTGCGCTTTTCCAGCAACACATTTTCAGTTCTGATCTCCAGCATCTGCAGTCTCACTTTCTTCTTTCTTAATTCAATGGTCACTGTTTCTAAATATTCTCCAACTGATTATGAACTGTGTATGTATAATTAGTCAATGAAGCAAATCTCTTGTATTTTGTTGAATAAACACAGTTTCAAACTGTGTGTGGCTTAGGCCGATTACGTTAGTAAAACGTAAATAGTTTTATTCAATCACAGTCATTGCCTTTTAACTGGTCTATCCATAATATCAGTTAATTTCCAATTACTCTGAATACAGAACAACTTGCAAGCTAAATTGTTTTTCACATCAGCGCTGACATTAGAAATCTGTCAGTTTCCAGTGAGTTAATCCAAATTGTCTCTCCAAGTGCAATTTATTTCCATTATTGTTGTCAAGCTAAAATTTACGTCTATATGTTTTCCTCACACATTTAGTTATTTCATTCTTGAATTACATTGAACAGCATATTTCTCAAGCATTAAATCAGTCTGAATTTTCAATGCATGAATTGATGCAAAGACAACCACATTCAGTTCATAAATTGCACTTAATTTTAAATGCCTTTTTCACTGTACAGCCACTCATGTCACTTGACATAACCATCGTGCTCTTTTTATTGCAAAGATGGCATCCATGGAAAAGACAATGCGTGTCTGGAATGTGCGCTAGAAGAAATGGTGGAGGCTGGTACAAGTGAACATTTGAAAGACATCGGGGAGGGAATATGAACAGGAAAAGCTTATTGGGATATGGGACAAATGCTGGAAAAATTGGCCAGATTAGTTTAGAATCTCTGCTCAGTGTGCAGGAGTGAGACTGAAGTTTCTGTTTCACTGCTGTACATCTCTATCACAACTAGCAAACATCAAACCAGCATTTAGCCCACCTGAATAAAAACTGATGATGAATGAAATTCCAGCCTTGAAAAGAAATTATAATAAACTGTCTTATAGAGAGAAAATATATGAATTATTCGAGGTATACAATCTCACGAATGATGATATGCATATCCTCACTGAGGCCAAGACACCCAAAGTAGCGGCCCGAGAGGTAGAGGATTGAAGGGAAGGTGCCCAAAATCACTTATTGACGTGCTGTTCGTGGGACAGCAGTGCACGATGTTAATGCAGCAACATCTACATCAGTTACTGATATGTTTCTACCCCTCTCCCCATCACGTACTAAAAGGAGAGCAGTCATAAAGTGGAACAACGAAGTGAACCTGTCTCGATCGGGAATATGATAAAACGTATTCAGATATGAGTGAGTGAAGCTGGGGAACGGACCGTTTTGCGAGTTACATTTATGAACAATTAAGAATAACTATTGTTCTGGAGACACGAACTTTACAATTGGTTCCCCCCAGCCAGGAATGGAACAGGAAGAATAGTAGAGTCCATGTCCCCAGAGTACTACATTGTAGGGAGACGAGGGCAGATAATAAATCTGGAGAGCTCACTCATGGTCAAACAGATAGTGGCGTGTGTATGGAATGAACTGACAGACGGAGTGGTGGAGGATACTACAATTACATGTAAATGGCATCTGGGTCAGAATGGATTAGAGCGATAAAGGTCAAATAGAACTAGATTAATTTAGGATATCTGTGCAGCATAGACAAGTTTGACCGAATGATTTGGCTTCCGTGCTGTACATCAGTATGACTCTGTGACACACTCAGCATTGTGGGTAACTCAAGCAGAAATGTGGGTTATTATCAGTTGACCCGGTAAAAGATCTAGATATTTCTCATTCCTCACACAAACAGGATCTCATCAAAGCTGTGGTTGAGGATGCATTAAGTTTGGACTGTAACCTGATAATGTGTTATTTTTAAGTTTGTCCTCCTCGGTCCAGCCCCAGTACCTCGATATTGAGACAGTAATTGTGACAGTAAGATTTAGAGAAGCGGAAAATAGACTGGCAGCATACCAGACAAAGTCACAACAGCCGGACACAGTTTATTCCACCTCACTATTGATTATGCCACGCTAAGTCAATCTACCACTAAAATGTGTCCAGTAGTAACGAACGCCACCACTGTATTGAATGGTTTGAAATCACAACAGGATATAAGCTCAATTCCTTATAGTTTGATTGTGTTCTGGTCCATACAGCGGAAACAGGAATCCCAGAATAAGCTAATGTTTACTGTTTGAAAAAAAATCTATACAAATGGACCCAGTTCACTCAAGGATCAAAAAATGGTTCAGCCACTTTTTAAGAGATGTAAGACTGATGGAGTCAGTCAAACTGATGTCAACAACACCTTACAGCATCAGTCGCTGGATTAAAAAACAGGTAGATGGGATTAGTTTAGAATGACATTATGGTCAGAATATACATGGCGTGTCGAAGGTCTTATTCCAGTGCTGTATCGTTCTATTTACTGTGTGACAGAATGTGCGGAGTGAGGGTTAATATTTCCAGCAGAATATGCCTCTTATTTGGAACATACAGTAAGTGGAGGTATATTGAGATTAGAAATGTGGAAAAGGATGATATATTTCATTGGCACACATTAAAAGTGCAGGGTCAGAGGAATCAGGCAGATAATGTGTATAAAGCTCGAAAGGAGAGAGGGGAAAAAGTACGTTTACGAAATATATGGAATGTTGGTCCTCATTAATAGAGGGAATGAGAACAAACCCATGGAAAAGATTATGATCTTTGAAATAGCTCTGGTTTAAGCCATAGTCAATCATTGTATACGATTGTTGTCACATGGTCCTGCTTACAAATCTGCATTCCACATCCCTTGAGGATGTGGAATGCAGATTTACTGGAGTGTCTCGTTGACAAAGAAAATGTAATCATTTGGGTTGATTTGGAGAAATTGTCATTTTCTATGGAGAAAACAATTTGAATGTATTTTTGATAGAGCTCTACAAGAGTGGACACCTGATGAAGGACAACGCTCTGAAAGCTAGTGCTTCCAAATAAACCTGTTGGACTATAGCCTGGTGTTGTTTGATTTTTAACTTTTATGACCCCCTTAAACAGTCTTGGTCAGTCCCTGATATGTAACAGTAATGCCCACCCTTCAGCAACAAACGTATTCCCATCCAACTGCACCAAACCACATTCACCACCTCCAACTCTGATATAAAACAATGACTATTCTCCCATAAACTGCCGGAGCTTTGCCCGCAAGATACATGCAAGCGGTGGCCAGGTTGACAAGCTAACTGAGGCTGGTGAACCCCTTTCCTGTTTAGTGCAAGAGCGGAGCCGGGAGGCTCAAACTCTAATCTATATTGGTGCACTACTGTTCTATAAAATCACATAGACCGCATTGACTTCAGTTTCATATCGATATGCGTGTCTCTCCCTTTTTGCCGGCTCCTGCAGACACTTCACTCACTCAGACACGTTTGTCATTGCAGTACTGCGCCTGAATTCAATCACTGGCGGTACGTTTACTCATAGATCAACATAGATCCCGCCCCGCCATTCCAATCTCTTGGAGGACCAACCCCTGCCGTCCATTCCTGCAGACCCGCCCCTCCTCTCCAAATGGTCAGAACCAGCTGGACCCATTGTGAACTGGGGCATGCGCACTGTTTCGTGTGTCTCAGAGCTTCAGGTGTGAGGGTGAGGCTTATCCTGATGAGGGAAAGTAATGTGTCAAGCCACTTTCCTCCATGGTTCACACATTTGGCCCTCGACCCAGAAAACAATCTGCACTAGAACTGGCTTTAACTGAACCGGAATAAAGATGAATGCTGCAAACAAGCTGGCACCATTAAAATCCCAATGTGAAAATGTCTGACGGTTCAGAGGAAGGGTCAATTGACCCGAAATGCGAAGTCTGATTTCACTTCACAGATGCTGCCAGACCTGTTGCGTTATTACAGCCGTTTCCTTTTTCTTTGTTTGTGAATAAATATCGTGTCTGTGTTCTTACAAAATGTCACTGAATTCCACCAACTGGTCTGCATCAGAATTGGGACAATGATGTCACTCTCGTCCAGGAGAGGCGTGACGGAGAACACGGGGAAAGCAGGTTTCTCCACCAGCAAACTAGTAAGCACAAAAATATTACTTTGACCTCTCCCCACACCATCCTGCCCTGTGGGAGCAGCGTTTCACCCTCTGGACGTAGCAGTCAAACAGTCTTTGCAGAAACCCTCAGGGCTCTGACACTCTGAGTGGATCCAAAGCTATCTGTGCCGTGAGTGTAGGGATTTGAGCAGTCTGTCTGTAACCTGCGGTGGAAGCTTAAGGCTGGACCGACAGAAGGAAAAGGAAACACCTGGATGACAAATTGGAAAAGGCCTTGAGGGCGAGGATGGGGTTTGACAACACGTTCAGTTTTATCTTTAAAATTGCAGCAAAATGTAAATATTGGAGCAAGTAACAATCCGAGGCCATTGGAATATCGCGAGATTAAACCTTTCACTGGTTTAACATTGTAATTTTGTTATGTCACAAAAATGATTTTTTTATCTAGTTATGGGGTGTAATTCTCGCTGGCTGCTCAACATTTAATATGCTTCACTTGTTACCCATGAGAAGGTGGTGGTGGTGAACTACGTTCTTACAACGCCGCAGTCTCTGTGCTGTAGTTTGACCCACAATACTCTTAGAGAGGGAATTCCAGAAATTTGACGAAGCAGCATTTGAGGAACTGCAATGTGTTTCCAAGACAGGATGTTGAGCAGCTCGGAGGGGAACTTTCAAAAGATGCTGTTCTCGTGCAGCAGCTGCTCTTGCCCTTGTGATTGGCAGTGATCTTGTATTTAGAAGGTGCTGCCTGAAGATAGTTAGTCAATTCCTGCAATGTAATTTGTTTATTATTAGAAGCTAACATTAAATGTGAGTAGAACCTTGCCTTTGAAGTGTATTATAAAGAAAGATAATTCTGAAAATGGGAAGCTGTCATGTTATAGAGGAAATATGTCAAATTATAAAGATCCTTGGCATGTTGTTGATTTAGAGAAGGCTCTCTTTTGCAAAAACCGAAAGGTAGTTTGGGAAGCTTCATATCAATGGATCGAGGAAAATTGATGCAATTAAGGCACTACTGAATTGTTTGAACAGCACATGGTTAAATGAAGTGAGATTTGCTTGAATGGAACATGACTGCAGGTCATTTGACCACTGCAATATCAGAAAAAAGTGAGGACTGTAAATGCTGGAAATCAGAGTGGATAAGTGTGGTACTGTAAAAGCACAGTAAGTCAGGCAGCATCCTAGGAGCAGGAGAATCGACATTTCCGGCATAAGCCTCGAAGGGTTTCAGCTAATCTGCTGTGTGTTTCTTTTAACAGCGCCACACTTTTCAACTGCGAAATAGTAGCCAATTCTGAATGTCAGCCCAGACTGGGAATGATTAGGTGGGTATGCAATGGATGAAGTCAATGTGCAATGAGTGACCGAAGCAATGACAGTAAACAGGGCGGGGAGGTTCCACTAGTTATGGGAAGATTTCATTCCGAAGCTAACTCACCCAAAACAAGGAGCTACAATTTATCATTTGCCCATGATCAGGTATCAGTTCTGCATTTCCTATTTAGTTTTGATTTCTCGTTTTAAACTCTGGGCCTTTGTTTTCAGATTTTGATGAATGTATAAAACGGCTCCAATTTAGAAAGGAATTTAAATTTCAGAAAGAGCACAAAGTTTGTTTTCGTTATTTATTCTTCACATCCTTGTTGCCTCATCCAGCGTTTATTGTCCATCGCTAAATTGCCTAGACAAGGTGACAGTGAGGCCCATTCTTGACCTGCTGTCACCCGTGGCGGATATGTAAATCTAAATTTCAGTGAAGGAGTACCAGTATTTTCATCCAGTAACATTGACAGCATTATGATATAGTTCCACTTCAGGATCGTGTGCAACATGGAAGGGAGCTTAGCAGATGCAATCTCTGTGGACCTGCTGCCATTGTCCTTCCAGGTTATAGAAATTATTAGGTGGCACACTGACTCAATGGAAGGCACTGCTGCTTCAGAGCGCCAGGGATTCTGGATTTATTGCTGTCTTGATGGCTGTCCGTGTGGAGTTTGTACGTTTACCCTGTGTCTTCATTGGTTTCCTCTGTTTGCTTCAGTTTCCTCCAGCTGTCCAAAAATCTACGGGTTAGTTCCAATTGCCCATGCTTAGTTGCCTGTCGTGTTCAGGGATGTGTAGTTCAGGTACGTTAGATTAGGGAAATGTAATGTGAGTCTGCGTCAGATGCACCTCGTAAGTCAGTGTAGACTTCTTTGGCCAGGATTGTATGATTATGGTTTTGTGAAATACGTTTAGATTGATCCTGGGAAATTGTTGAAATACATCTGATTGTTCATACAACTACTGCCACTATCCAGCAATGGTGACAAAGGTGAATGTTGAATGTGGCTGATGGAGTTGGAATCGCAGAATTGATTCAGCTCAGAAGGAAGCCACTTCAACATTCTCTCTGCACCGGCTGGAAGAATGAGAATCTCTCTCAGTGCCTGTCTGCTGCCTTCTCCCTCTGAACATATACATTGTTTATTTGCATTGAGCAGACTAATTCCCTTAGTTAATATGTTGATTTATACCCGAATTACAGGGTCTGCTTAGTTCTGGAGGTCTATTTCAAATTACAAGTTTTCTGTTTCTGTGTGCTTCCATCCACTTCACCTGATGAGAAAACAACGCAAAGATAGCTTGTTGTTTCAAATAAACTATTGGACAATAACCTGGTGTCGTGTGACTTCTGATGTTGTCCAGCCCAGTCCAACACTGGCACGTCCATATCTGATTTTTTGAAGTCACTGCAGATATCTATGCCTCTCGCCTCTTGTAGTCACAAGAGGTTAATGGTTGGCCCAGTTCAGAATCTGGATGATGTACCTATGAACGTGTTTATCATCGTGAATTCCGTGCTGAAAATGCTCTTGAATGTCAATGGAGGACGATTAGATTTTGTGCTGTTGTAGGTGGACATTGCCTGGAAATTGTCTGCAATCAGTGCAGGACTGAGTCCTGTTAAGGTATTGCTCCACGTTAATATAGACAATTTCAATGACTGGGAAATAGTGAATTGTGCTGAGCATTGTACAATCATCAGGGAGTATCCCCATCTCTGAATTTCTGATGTCATCAAGTTCACTGATGAAGCAGGTGAAGATGTTTCAGCCAAAGACACCATCCTCAGGAATGCTTGCAGTGATATTACAGGGCTGAGATGGTTGGAGTCCAGTCAGCACAAAACCGTTTTTTGTGTTAAGGATGGCTCCAACTTTTCACACTGTTTCGAATTTTGCTCTTTGATCAATATTCTATCCAATGCTCTCCTGATATCACAGACAGTCACTTCCCAGCTCTCTCCCAGTGCGAAAACACTGTTGTGCAGTGAGTTGAGATCAGTGCTTGATCTCAGTCTAACAACAACAGTACATGATTTTAACTTCTCAGAGTGAAACTGCAGGAGTGTCAGAAGATTGGTTATGTATTGGTATCCTTTCATGCAGTCAGAGTGGTAGAAGTCTCTCTCTGCAGCTACTACGTCAGAATGTATATCGTTGATGGGAAGACATCTCTACTCCCAGGATACTCACATTTCCAAACCAAACAGCAGAGCAGAATCATGACAGTTATCCAGTTTATAACAGCCTGAATTTTGAACATGCAAGGAAAAAACACTTTGGATTAAGCCATTCATAGGTTCTAAAAGTGGACAACGATTCAGTGGTTCGACAGGGCTATCATAACATAAATGCATTGATAAAGGTGCAAATCCTGGTTTCCCAAGTGTCAATTAAAGCATAGAATCCCGACAGTGCATAAGGAGGTCAAAAGGAAAATAAAGTTTGCACCGACCCACATAACAGCATGCCAAACAGACTACAGTCCTCCCACACACTTCCCATAACCCTACGATTATCCATGTATAATCCTTTTAAACTCCACAGCTGTGCACTGAGGGAGGAAACCCACTCAGACACGGGGAGAATGTGCAAACTTCACACAGACAGTGGCGTGTGGAAACGAACCAGTCTCCTTGGCGCTGAGGTAGCATTGCAAACTGCTGAATTACGGTACTGTCCCTAAATCCAGTTAATATTCTGTGCGCCTTGTTCATCAGAAATCTGCGACATAATAAAAACGAGCACAGAAGAACATACAAAAGCCAAAACCCTGGTTGTAAAATGGAGATGAATGAAATTGGAAATGTTTGGGTTTGATTGGAGCAGAAAGCTCTCATGAAAGCTAAGGCATTGTCATTATAGCCCCGCCCCATTCGCTTCCATTGGCTGGAGGACCAGTTCCCTCCCACTCTGCCCTGAAGTCATACCATCATTCACTCCGATTGGCTTGACGACCGAGCGATCCAGTCCCACCCCTCGCTCACTCTCATTGGATGAACTATTTCATTGATAGCAATAATTTGGAGGAGCTGGTGTTTGACTGCATGGACAAAGTTCAAAATTACACAGCAGGTTACATTTCAAAATGTTTATTTTCAAGTCCAAGATTTCAGAGCTCTGCTTCTTCGTCATGTAGCTATCGAAACCTTGCAATTCCAAATAAACCTGTTGGACTATAACCTGGTGCGGTGTCATTGATTCATGGCCTTCCCATGTGCTTCAACAGCAATTATCGCAAGGTCGCTTCAGGCATTTACTGATCACCCAGAAAGCCTGTGACAGCAGACAAAGCAGGCTTCCCCCTCCCCAGGAACTCGAGGTATGCCAGCAGCCATGAGAGACAAAGCCTCAGAATCCCACACCCAATCTCGAGATAGTGTGGAAAATTATTCAAATGGATGTCTCTCTCCAAGCAGCAGCATTCTAATTTACAACGTTGCTGGTAAACGTTCAATAAAAGAGCAAACAATTGTCTGTAACAGAAAAACATAAATTGCCCGAGAAACTCTGGAAGTGTTGCAGCATTTGGATGTAGAAATCATTCACAATTTTAAATTAAGTGTCTCATTGTTCGAACTGCGTTTTTTCTGTTTATTACGATTGTCATTCGGCTATAGTCCATATTTTGATCAGATATTGAAAGTAACGGATAATTCGCCACACTTTCTCAGTGAGCGCGTCACAGTGGCTTACTGGTCAGCACCCAGTTCGATTCGATCCCTCAGGCGTTTATGTATTCCCCCTGTGTCTGTTTGGGTTTCCCCCGCAATCAAAATGTGTGCTGGCTGGCTGATTGAATTGGACATGCTGAATTGTGCATAGTGTTCATGGATATGTATGTGAGGTTCTCAAGTCAGAGGAATATGTAGTATAATGAAGTCGGGAAATGGTGCGGGGTCGATAACTTTTCAGAAAGCTACTATAGACTTGCTTGGCCAATGCACCCGTTCTTACACTGAAGTAGAAACAGGCCTCCGAAGAGTGACCCACTCAAACCAATTTCAGCTAAAATATGGTCACCCCTGACTAATGCGCCTCAACTTCACATTCCTTAATTCCACATTAGGCAAAGTAAGATCTATGTTCAAAAATATGGTGCTGGAAGGGTGCAGCATCTGATGAGCTGGTGAGCCGAGCTTTCGGTTGTAAGCCCTTCATATTTTTCATGATTTGGAAATGCCGGTGTTGGACTGGGGTGTACAAAGTTAAAAATCAAACAACACCAGGTTATATTCCAACAGGTTTAATTGGAAGCACACTAGCTTTCGGAGCGACACAATCACCTGATGAAGGAACGTCGCTCCGAAAGCTATTGAGCTTCCAATTAAACCTGTTGGAAGATAACCTGGTGTTGTGTGATTTTTAACTTCATATTTTTCATCTGTGACTTTCCAGCATCTGCAATCTTCATTTTTTTCCGAGAATATAATCTGTGCCTATAAGCAGGGTATGAACCCGCGCTGATTCTTAACCATTTTGCGTGACATTTTATGTTTCGCTGTGTTGTCTGCCAGTCTTGCTGCATCTCTCGCTCGCTCTCTTTTCCTGCCACTTTGTCACTTTATAACCTCAACCTCTCAATATTGAAATCTGCAAGACAAACAAGGAAGAAATTATGCAATAAATGGTAGGCTTTTGATAGTGTTGTAGAACAGACGATTGTCGGGTTCAGTTACATAATTCTTTGAAGTTTGCTTCACAGTGGGGTAGAAAATATTGTCTCGCACGATAGCTTATATTGCCCGATCCTTTGAGAGTAGAAGGTGAGAAGTCATTGTGAGGTTGTACTGGACATTGGTGAGGCCTTTTGTTTTTCACGGAGCATTGGAGGATGAGAGGCGACCTTAAAGAAATTTATAAATCATGAGACTTGTAAAAGTGTTAATTATGTCACCGTTTCCCTGGGGTGAAGAATTTGGAGACTAGAGAGGAACCATTTTAAGGCAAGAGGAGATAGATTGTTAAAAGACATGGTGGCAGTTTTAATATAGAAGTGGCTCTCATGTGGAATAAAATTGTGAGGAAGTGGCAGATATGGTGCATTTGAAAGGTTTGAAAGGCATTTGAATAAGTACATAATAGGAAAGTTATGGAGGTACATGGGACAGGAGCAGACAGGCAACACTAATATAGTTCAGCACAGACTGGTTTGACGGAAGGGACTGTTTCTGTGGTGTATGACTCTAATATTGTATGAACTGAGAAACTGACCGACTTTTTCACTTCTGCATCTGTCTTCTCACTTCCACGCACCATCCATTGATGTTTATTTAGGATTTCATACTACTGCCAGCAACTGTGCAAGAATCGGGGAACTGTGACATTGCAAATACTTTGGCGCTCTGTCCCAACTGAGAAAGTGCTTCAAAATTAATCATAATTTCATGGGAAAATACAAAACAGAAATCGCTCGATTAATTGAACGATTGGTTTCGTTTAGGCCGTGTTTTCAGACGACAGAACTGAAAACCATTGCCGATGGCACAAATCTGAAAAATTAATTATGAATGAAAGAGACTCTCAGCAAGTCAGGACATAGTCTGACGCACACACACACACATACTCACAGAGAGACACACACACACACTCACAGACAGACAGACAGACAGAAACACACACACACTCACACACTCTCAGACAGACAGACAGACGCACACACACACACACAAACACCACCACCACCACTACCACAACCAACATATCATGAGTGGAATGCAGAGGAAATTAGTTGGCTATACTGGGAGACTTGGAAAACAGCACAAGTAAGGAATCACTGAGAAGAGAATTTTGGGATAAATACTGGTTGAGAGAATGGGGTCAGCACAATGAGACTCCCTGAGGTATTCACCTTGGTCATCCCACCCCTCGGTAGTTTTGGGTTACGTGTTTGGAAACGGCAAGGTTGAAGATTACGCTATGAACTGGGCTGGCCTTGGGCTGTGAATGACATGTCTGTGAGAATATCAGAGAAGGAGCAGCATTTGATTCACCTTTTCGTAGTGGATGCTTCTCTGGAGTCGGGTTGGTGAGTACTTATGAACTCTCGGTCCCTCTTCCGGTAATGTAGATGAATTGCACGTCGATGTGGGTTTAGGTTATATCGCTGCCTGCTCTTTTCCCCTTTCGACCAGTCCCATGTACAGGCTGCAGGCTCTGGGGACTCTGGCGGAAGAGAGGCTGTGGTCAATTTCGGCGCTGGTTTAAATGCACAGAAGGCGTTTCAGCATTCGGTGAAATTTGACATCACTACCCAGGGGACGTCTCTATAGAACCAACGATTGAGGGATGGGTGCTCCTGTACTCATTGCACAGGTAATACTGATTGACTTAGCATGGTGTGCATCATTGCTCTGGGCAGTGTCTGTGCCGAATGTACTGCACCCATTCTCTGAAACATTCCCTGCTGGTACCCCACCACACAGAGTAGTATCTAATTCCTGTCCAAGAGCAGTTAACAAAACCGCCCACATAAACAGAGTTTAGCTTCTTTGGGACAGATTAGAGTGAGGAAACTTGATAGAAACGTAAAAGAAAGTGAGGGAAGAAAGCAAGTCATCTTTCTGCTTCGAACCTAAATCAATATGGGTTGCAGGAGAAGTGATCGAGAGTAAGGTGCCGAAGGTTTTGCAAAGATATGAAGTTTTTCTCACACATATCGTGATAAGAAACTGGAACTCACTGCCTGGATATGTGGTAGAGGCAGACACCCCCATAACATTCCAAAACAACTTAAATATGTTCTTCTGATGCTAATCCAAATACAGCATGATTAGAGAGCAGTATTTGAGGAGTGGCACAGATTCCATGGATCAAGAGGCCTTTTTCCTTATGTGGACTCTGAATGTGACCACATTTCCGGGTATATAATCTGTGCGATAGGTTCAGAACGGTAAATAAGGGCACTGGGAGGGGGTAGGGGATGCAAACAAAGGGAATGAGCGGGAGAAGGGTGAGAGAGATCCACTGAGAATAGATTTGATGTTGCGAAATCGGGGTGTGGTAATGGTGAATGAAAGAGACAGTAAAAGTGGCTGGATAAGGTGTGGATGGGTATTAGTAATCTTGAATGCAGACACATGCATACAAAATATTGGAGCAGATGTAAAGAATTTAGAAAGAGATGAGGAGATTGGATTTTCATTCAGAGAGTGGGCAGGCTGCTGGATGTTTGGCAACAGAAAGCGGCTCAGCCAACATTTACTTTGAATGTTTTCTAGAAGGAGTTAAATATAGATCACAATATATAAGGTATGAAATGGCGAGAAACCCAGAACAGGATACTGTATAATGGAGCAGGCACAGATGGTCACGTAGCCTGTACATGCTCAGTTTTACAATTTTTTTAATAATCAAGGAAATGGGGAGGAACGACTGCAACGAACAGTGAGGTAGGGACAACACGAGAATCTGGGAATCACTGGGAATAGAGCAGCAGGGAATGTTTCAGAGAATGGGTGCAGTACATTCGGCACGGACACTGCCCAGAGCAATGATGCACACCATGCTAAGTCAATCAGTATTACCTTTGCAATGAGTACAGGAGCACCCATCCCTCAATCGTTGGTTCTATAGAGACGACCCCTGGGTAGGGATGTCAAATTTCATTAAGCTGCCAACTGGTAGGTAGCTCAGTGACCTGGGCGGGTTTCTGGGAGAAGTGAGGGGGAGATTGCTCGTCAATCTTGTATGTGGATGTTTCGCTGGTGTTCTTTTGGCGAGTGTGTCTAAAGTCTGTGTCCCGAATTCCGGGAATATGTATGGCTGGTCAGTGTGAGATATTCTCACTTCTACTGAGCCTTCCTGTTTTACCCTATCCTAGTGACAGACTGTAGGCTCCAGGGACAGCGCTGGGGATGCGGGCTCTTTGTTAGCGTGTTTATTTGGGGAGTATTTTGTGGAATAGAAATGGAGAAGTTGATTCATCTTCTATCTTTGACCCCAGGTGTATTCAGTAATTTCCAGTTTGTGATTTTCAAAGGACAGAGACACGAGAATTTTAAATGCAACATTTTCTCATCCGCATTATTTATATATACTGTTTTAATAACACTTAGTTCTGTAGAGCATTTTAATCCATTTTTACCAACTAACTTTAAACAAAAATAAAGCTCCATTCTCTAAATGGAGAAGCAATCCCCAGGAGTCTGGAAAGCAGTGGAGAGTAAAGGTTAAGTGCGAGGTTTTAATGACACTCCGACAGTTCGCATGCTGTTTTTTTTTCCCAATTATTGGCTCGACACATGATGGGATTAATTTCTCTCCGTTTCACAACCTGCATGCGTTTCAATGCTTTCTCTCTCATACTGCTGCTTTTATTTCCTGTTTCAAACTATTCAGATAACACAAGATACAGCTGTGACAGTCATTATGTTCTGAAACCTAATGATCAAAGTAAGTTGAACAAGAAACAGCAGCATTCACACTGGGCAATAACACACCTGCACTCTGTGTGTAACAATCTTCCAGCGTTTATCTGAGATGTCAAAACACCAGCGCAGTCACACAAGGGAAAGAGTCTGGAAAAATGTGGATTGCCGGAATGGAATTATTTGCAACTCCCAACAGCAAACCCACCAACGCACTCACACATTGGAGAAGTTGTTCACTGGAGAAGTGTGGAAAGAGATTCCTTCAGTCAACACAACTCCTGGCACACCAGCAAGCTCACAGTGGGGAGAAACCATTCACCTGCAGTGAATGTGGGAAGGGCTTCACACAGTCATCCAGCCTGCTGAGACACCAGTTATGTCACACTGGAGAGAAACCATTCAATTGTGCCGTGTTTAGGAAAGATTTCGCGCAGTCATCCCACCTGCAGATGCACTAGCGAGTTCACACTCGCGAGAAACCATTTACTTGCTGCGAGTGTCAGAAGGGCTTCACTCGGTCATCCTGCCTGCTGATACTCCAGCCAATTCACACGGGGTAGAAGCCATTCACTTGCACCACGTGTGGGAAAGGATTCACACAGCCATCTCAGCTGCTGAAACACCAGCGAGTTCACACTGGGGAGAAACCATTCACTTGCTCTGTGTGTGGAAAGGGCTTCAAGCGATCATTCTATCTGCAGATACACCAGCGATTTCACACTGGGGAGACACCGTTCAACTGTTCTGTGTGCGGGAAGAGCTTCACTTAGTCTAAACCATCTGCTGAGACATCAGAGAATTTACAAATAGCCACAGTTGAATGTTGTTTATTTTTCCCCTCATGCATGTAAAATAATGAAAAATGAACATTGGCCGTTTACCTGTTAATAAAGTTATGTGTTTGAAAGAATTCGTTTTGGAAGTGATGAATTCATTGAACGTGCATACATTCACACATTGGTTGAGGCTGTCCATCTGCACAAATTTTGAACCGGGACTACGTGGTTCATCAGAACTAGCTCATCACATCCATCTTCAGCTCTACCTCCTCCATCCTCATCTGCATCCAATGTGATAATCTCATGGAGTAACTTTGTGACGACAAATGAGACAATCGGATCAGCTGCCTCTGCTGTTTCCTTCCCACTCCTTTGTCAAGCTGTCTCTTAAACTCCCCTTGCTGCATTTGTGATCCTGCATCATCGTTGCTCGTATGTACTCTCTTGGCCTGTCAGTGCTCATGGTACTGCATATAGAATTTTGCATATAGGGCTGACAGTGTAAGTATTTACCACTTCCCTTCCATCAACAACAGTCGAATTTTACTGCAATAAAATTTACGAAATCATGGCCAACATATTCCCCAACAAGGGAACAGGAGAATCGACGTTTCGGGCGTAAGCCCTTCTTCAGGAAACGTCTATTCTCCTGTTCCCTGGATGCTGCCTGACCTGCTGCGCTTTTCCAGCAACACATTTTCAGCTCTGATCTCCAGCATCTGCAGACCTCACTTTCTCATCATATTTCCCATCAAACAAGAGGAACCACTGTCTTTCAACTGAGAATTCAAGAGTACATGCCTGGAACAGCCGCATGAATACTTAAAACCGAGATGTCACTCTGGGGAATTTCTCAAAGAGGAGTGTTTGTGTGCAAACCAGCAGGAGCAGCAAGTGATAGATAGAGAGAAGCAAGCTGATAAACAGCAGAACCGCTCTAAGACCTGCAGTACAGTCACATCCAAACATGAATGAAGTTAGAGCACAGCTAGATTTCTGAGGACATTTCGGTTCATTATATTAGTCAAATAAAATGGCAGACGAAACTGATTGTCATGAAATGCAAGCCTGTTTGATATTTATACTTTTGCAGCTCATGTTCAATTAAACAAATATGGCTTATTTAAGTAATGCTCACCTACAACGGATTGTAACAGCTAAGACAATTAAAATCTGCTGTGTTGAGATAACAATAATTTTAATATTTTTCAAACAGTGGTTGTGACTTGAGTATAATTGAAGAAGTTGATTCGTAGGCAGCTGAGATTTTTTAAAATCTGAAGTTAATTTTGGCTAAGTTAATAAACACACGGTATGGAATCCCCATCCAATGCAGTGCAGAACCAGTTCCATGTGGGAAATCGAGGGCACTCCCATCTGAGGAGCAACCACAAGAACAGGGACATGACACTAGAACTGTCAGGAACACTAGTTTGACAACAGCTTTAATACTATACGGGGTTTTGGTTCCCACATTCCAAAATAGATGTGATCACGTGATAGAGGGTACATCAGAAGTTTTCCAAGATTGGAGAATTTTGCTCTGAGTAAAGATTAGATAGGCCTGGGATGTTTTAAGAGGAGAATGAGGTGAAATTTAATTGAAGTCATAAGATAATGAAAAACCCAGTCAGAGTGAATTGGACGTAGGTATTCATTAGCAGAAAGGTTCGCAATTGGAGGTTATAGATAGAAAGTAATTGTTGTGGTTCTATTCGACGAGCTGGGAATTTGTCTGGCAAACGTTTCGCCCCTGTCGAGGTGACATCCTCAGTGCTTGGGAGCCTCCTGTGAAGCGCTTCTGTGCTGTTTCCTCCGGCATTTATAGTGGCCTGTCTCTGCTGTTTCCGGTTGTCAGTTCCACCTGTCCGCTGTAGTGGCCGGTATATTGGGTCCAGGTCGATGTGTTTGTTGATAGAGTCTGTGGATGAGTGCCATGCCTCTAGTAATTCCCTGGCTGTTCTCTGTTTGGCTTGCCCTATAATGGTCGTGTTTTCCCAGTCGAATTCATGTTGCTTGTCATCTGTGTGTGTGGCTAATAAGGATAGTTGGTCGTGTCGTTTCGTGGCTAGTTGGTGTTCATGGATACGGATCGTTAGCTGTCTTCCTGTTTGTCTTATGCAGTGTTTTCTGCAGTCCTTGCATGGGAGTTTGTACACTACATTTGTTTTGCTCATGCTGGGTATCGGGTCCTTCGTTCTGGTGAATTGTTGTCTGAGAGTGGCTGTTGGTTTGTGTGCTGTAATGAGTCCTAGTGGTCGCAGTAGTCTGGCTGTCAGTTCGGAGATGCTGCTGTTGTATGGTATTGTGGCTAGTCCTTTGGGTTGCGGCATGTCCTCGTTCTGTTGTCTTTCCCTTCGGCATCTGTTGATGAAATTGCGAGGGTATCCGTTTTTGGCGAATACCTTGTATCGGTGTTCCTCTTCCTCTTTTTGCAGTTCTGGTGTGCTGCAGTGTGTTGTGGCCCGTTTGAATAGTGTCTTGATGCAATTTCGGTTGTGTGTGTTGGGGTGGTTGCTTTCATAGTTCAGGACTTGGTCTGTGTGTGTGTGGCTTTCCTGTAAACCTTTGTGGTGAATTCGCCGTTCGGTGTTCTCTGTACCATCACGTCTAGGAATGGGAGTTGGTTGTCCTTTTCTTCCTCTCTAGTGAATCGGATTCCTGTGAGTGTGGCGTTGATGGTCTGGTGTGTGTTCTCTATTTCTGTGTTTTCAATTATTACAAAGGTGTCATCAACATATTTGACCCAGAGTTTGGGTTAAATTTGCGGTTAGATTGTTTGTTCTAACTTTTGCATTTCTGCTTCTGCTGTGAGTCCAGAGATCGGTGAGCCCATGAGTGTTCCGTTGATCTGTTCGTATATCTGGTTGTTGAATGTGAAGTGTGTTGTGAGGCACAAGTCCAGTAGTTTAAGTATGCCGTCTTGTTGATAGGTTCAACGTCCTGTTGTCTGTTATGTCTGTCCAGCAGGTTGGCTATTGTTTCTTTGGCGAGGGTTTTGTCGATAGAAGTGAACAGTGCCGTTACATCGAATGAGGACCATAGTTTCTTCCTTGTCTATGGGGATATTTCTGATGATGTCCAAGAATTCCTGTGACGATTGTATAGATTGTCTGGATCCGCTGATCAGGTGTTTCAGTTTCTTCTGAAGTTCTTTAGCCAGTTTGTGTGATAGTGTCCCTGGTAGTGATACTATGGGTCTGGGTGGGATGCCTGGTTTGTACACTTTGGGTAGTCCATAGAATCTGGGGGTGTTGTTGCTTCCAGGTTTCATTCTTTGTAGGTTAGACCTGGTTATCTGTCCGTTTTTTTGTAGATTCCTCAGTGTGTTGTTTATCCTATTAGTGAGCTGTGGGGTGGTGTCAAACCTCCTCGTTTGGTAGGTGGTGGTATCTGCAAGTAATTGTTGTGCTTTTTGGATGTACTCTGCATTGTCCAGGATGACCGTCAGATTGTATGGATCTGATCAGCGGATTTCCATTTCTTGCGGTTGCAGGGTAAGGTGCCGGGAGTGGAGGTTGGTTTGGTGGGGGGTTTGGACCTGACAAGGGAGTCACGGAGAGAGTGGTCTTTTGGAACGCTGATTGGGGAGGGGAGAGAAATATATTCCTGGTGGTGGGGTCCGTATGGAGGTGGCGGAAATGACGACGGATGGTATGATGTATATGGACGTTGGTGGGGTGGTAGGTGAGAACCAGTGGGGTTCTGCCCTGGTGGCGATTGTGGGGGGGGGGGTAACTCAAGGACAGAGGAGCGGGAAGTGGAGGAGGTGCGGTTGAGAGCACGTCTGGGGGGGGCGAAATTGCCGTCTTTTAAGAAGGAAGCCATCTGGATTGTTCGGCATTGAAACTGGTACTCCTGGGAGCAGATGCGGCAGTGACGAAGGAATTGGGAATATGGGATGGCGTTTTTACAGAGGGCAGGGTGGGAGGAGGTGTAGTCTAGGTAGCTCTGTAAGACTCTAAACCTACACTTCTGTTTCAGGGTCTAATGTAAAATCACACAACGCCAAGTTATTGTCAAACAGGTTTATTTGAAAGTACATGCTTTCGGAGTGATGTGTTCAAATCAGATTACTCATGGAGCAGGTTCATAGGACACAGGACCATCAGTAAAATAAGGAAGGGATCATTAAATGTGCCATCAAGCAGCATCTGATCAGAAATCATTGGCACAGTCCGATCGGGTTTCGCCAGAGTCACTCAGCCCCTGATCTCATTTCAGCCTTAGCTCAAACATGGACAACTGAGCTGAATTCCACAGGTGAGGTGTGAGTGACAGCCCTTGACATCAAGGCCGCCTTCGACCGAGGATGGCATCAACGAGCCCTGGCAAAACTGGAAACAATGGCTGTCAGGTGGCAAATACTCTGCTAGTTAGAGGCATATCGTGGCACAAACGTTGGTCGATATGGGTGTAGAGGGGACGTCATCTCGGTGCTAGGACATCCCTGCAGGAGTCCTTCAGTGTACTGTCCTCGGCCCAACAATCTTCAGCTGCTTCATCAATGACCTTTCTCCTGTAATAAATTCAGAAGTGGAGATACTCTCCGATGATTGCACAGTTTTCAGCATCTTTCGCAACTCCTCAGATATTGAAGCAGTCCGTGGTCAAATGCAATAAGGTCTCAACAATATCCAGACTTGTGTCAACAGTTCGTATGTAGCATTCATGCCACGCAAATGCCACACAATCACCATCACCAATGAATGACACTCTGACCACCGATGCCTTGACATTCAAAGATCTCTTTGGGGCTGTCAGGAGGTGAGTTATTTGCTTCAGTACCCCGAGTCACGGACCTGTTCTTGTAGCCGTTGTGTTTTTATGGTGAGTTCATCCCTGGATCTCCCGCTATCGTAATCCTGGGTTTACTAGAAATTCAACTGGACTCACTATAAAAACACAGTGGCTACAAGAACATGTCAGCGAATCTGGATACTGTCTCAATTAAATCACCTCCTGACACCCCAAAGTCGATCGACCATCTTCCAGGCACATGTTAGGAGTGTGATGGAATACTCCTCACTTGCCTGGATGGGTGCAGCTTCAACAGCAAACCTGAAATTTTACGCCATCCAGTTCAAACCAACCCGCTTGACTGGCACGACATTCGCAAGCATTCATCCCCTTCACCACCGACAACCATTCACAGTAGCGTATTACATCTGCAATATGATCTCGGGAAATACACCAAAGTTTCTTCGACAAAACATTGCTAATAGGTGATCACTTCCACTTGGAAGGACAGGGCAGTAGGCACTCGGGAGCGTGTTGGTGACGATTCGCCACGGCAGATTCGCCACCAATAATTAGCCACTGCCGGTTTGCCACTAGCTTTTCACCACTGAGGTCGTTTGAGCTGTGGAGAGTATTCGCCACTGGAAATATATATATGTACAGATTGTTTATTCCCCGCGTGTTCTTTCTTGCTTCTCAGTCCCGTTTATTTATACACGTACATACTACATATTGATAAAAATAAGGGTAAAATAAATATCATTTTGTTGGATTATATAGAAAAATGAGTGACAAATACTTGCGGTGGCGAATCGTCTTCAGTGGCCAATGGGCGGTGGCTAAGCGTCCTCGGCGGTGAAAGGGCAGTGGCTAATTGGCAGCAGCGAATCTGCTGGAGCGAATGGTCCCATCCCTCTTGGGAGCACCACCATCTGCAAGTTCCACTCCAAGCCACTCACCACACTGACTTGGAAATATATCGCCGTTCCTTCAGGCTTTGGGACAAAATCCTTTATCTCCCTCCATTCCAGTATTGTCACTGAACCTACAGTAAGTGTACTGCAGCGATTCAAGTAGTCGGCTCATCATCACGTTCTCGAGGGCAAATAGGAATGAGCTGACGTTGCTTGCCAGACAGAGATGCCCAAGTCCCTCAAATGAACAGAAAGACACCAGAATTGAGAGTAAAAGATCAATTCGATGCATCAATGCATCTTGATGTGCCCCCTTTCTCCTGAACGCCCTCCTATTGGCCTATAGATTCATTCTTCGTTGGCAGATCTTTCCTAATCAATGACCAGTACTTTTGTTTTAGTATCACCACACTAGCACCGTTAGATTCCCACTGAAACCCAATAAATGCCAAAGAATGAAGTGAATTGGACATTGCCATCCATTCAGAAACATTACCTTTTTGAGTGTTTTGAGCACAAAACCACGCGACCAATCTTGTTTCCTCCTCTCGTATTTGCACATGTTACTGAATGTGATGTTTGAAAGATCTTGCCTCTAATATCACATGAACAGAACATTGTTCTTCTATCAAACATTTCTAGCAAAAAAAAACTATCAATTACGTTTTACCTTTTCAATATTGTGATAAACGAATGGACTTCTGAATAAAGGAGGACTCACCTTCTTTCTTTTACCTCCCAGGTTAATTCCAACATGCCTACTCCGTCATTTCAACAAACATTGAATTACTACCCTTGTCTGGCTGCGTTATATTCACTTCTGAACATATCGAATTTCGTTTTAGAAGACTGTGATCAGTCATGGACAATCTTTTGCCATTTCCAAAATCCCTCAGCCCATCATGTTATAGTTCACAACGAACAACCAAACCCGATCTGGATACAAGGCGACAGGAAGTTTGTTTAATTTTCATATTTCATTTTTTTTCATTCCAAAACTTCAGTTTTCACGAATGTTGAGGAATTTTGTTCTTCCTGAATCATGTCAACAGCACAGGGATCCGATGGGAAGGTTCATTCTGGAAGTTTTGTACATTTTCTTGACACAACTCACTTGACACTGTCCTGACATCAAGTAGGGAGCTGAGAACTGATGGGAGGAGAATGCAGAAACTGTGGTGGAGTACGATAAATGATTGAGGGAAATGTGATGTAGTGACTTACGCACTGTCGGATATTGTGACTGAGGGATATGGGATCTAGTGTCAAAGGGGCAGTGGAATGTAGTAACTGAAGCGAAGTGGGATGTAGTGAGTTGGAAGAGCGGAATGTAATAAGTGAGGAGCGAATGAGATATAGACTAACGATTATTGAGCCTCGTGAATAATCGGGCTGGGATGTAGTGACTCAGGGGTGTGGTATATAGTGATTGAGGGAGGGTGCGGTGCAGTGATAGATTAAAATGGAATGTCGTACGTTGGGAGTGCGTGAGACAAAGAATAAGTGGACTGGGATGCAAAGGGTGATGGGTATTTGAATTCAGTGAATGAGGCGAGTGGGATGTCGTGACTGTGGAGAGTGGGATGTAATTACCAAGGTGGTGTAGGATGAAGTGACTGAGGGAGAGTCGAATGTCGTAACTGAGGGAAGTGGGATGGAGTGGCAGAGTGAAATGGGGTGTGGTGACTGAGGGCGATTCGGTAGTAGAGATTGCGAAGTGGACTGTCGTGACTGAGGGGAATGACTGAGGGTATTTTCAGGGAATAGTTTGCCCTGGATGAAATACTTAGCTTTGATGTAACTTCTGGAATACCAGAATTCAGATTCCAGCATCCCCTCCCCACCCCAGCACCCACCACACAATGTACTGTCGCAAGGGAAAGGGCTCTGTTCCCAAGAGCAAGTTAATCTATTGACTGTATGAGCTCCTGCTTCCACGGTGCATGAACGACTGCGTCGTTCATACACGTAGAAATGCACATTTTCCAAAACATCCAGACCTCGTGAAACATTCCCTCTTAAACCTCACACTTCAGCTTCGGTCCACCTCTTCGTGAGATGGTGACAACTCAGGGACTGAATGGATGATGGACAGGACGGTGCATTCTATTCTGTCTGATCTGCTCTATATAACCTATAGGATTCACGTCAGTACCTCTACGATCCAATCCTGAAGGACGTTTCACACCACAGAATGATTTTGAGCATAGGCAGCGAATCAAAGACTTCGAAATCGTTATGGGGTATTTCAGTCTCTTAAGCTCAGTCCACTGCTGCCCGTCTCTTACTTCTATTCTTATCTGCTGTCATATCTGTCGCTTTCTGTATCTCTCTGTGGGTCAGTCTCTCTGCGCATCACTTACTCTGCCTCTCTCTCTCTGTTTGTTCCTCTATCTCACTTCATCTGTCTCTGTCTGCCCGTCTATCTTTCAGTATATTTGTCTCTGTAACTGTCTCGCTCTATTTGTTTGTGCCTCACCGCATCTATCTCTCTCTGTTTTCTCTATGCATATATCACTCTCTCCGTTTGTCTCTCTGCCTTTCTCTCCATCTGTCTCCATGAACTCTCTGTGCCCGCTTGACACTATCGCGATCTCTCTCTGTCTCTGCCTCCATGTGTCTCTATCACTGTCTGTCTGCCTGCCTCTCTCTGTGTGAGTGTGTGTTGTCTGTCTGTTACACCACATTCCACAAACACCCTTTTGTCTCCCTTTACTTCTATTCCTCACTTCCTGACCCCACATCGAGCAGATTACCCTTGATCACTTTTGATCTTTCCTGTCTCAAATTGAAACAGTCTTCTTTCTCGTTATTTCTCCCCATCATTCGTCTGTTTCTGTCTGTCTCACTCTCGGAGGAGGGGTCACTCGACGCCACCGTTATCTCTGATTTACCTCCATAGATGCTGCCAGAGCTACAGAGCTTTCACAGCAACTTTTGTTTTATTTCCCTCCAAATATTTCCAGTTCATGTAATTATTCAAGTGTTTTTCTTTAACTGCTGCAGCAGCACTTAGATCCACAAATTCCTCTTGCAATTTGTACGACATGCAAGCCACTCTTCGTGCAAAAGCTTTGCCCCTCTTGCTCTTTGTGGAATGATCTCCCGTCACCTTAAAAAAGTTTCCCCCAATTTTGATTTTTCCAAAATTAGGATAAGCAAAGCCCTGCTGTTCACCTAATCCATGACCCTCTAATTTTATAAACCTTGATAGGGTCACCCATCATTCTTCCATGACACAGTGAAATAGGTCCCATGCAATCCAGCCTAAATTTGAAAACTAACAACCTCCAGTCCCGTCAACATAATGGTGAATCTTTTCTGAATCCTCTTCCATTTAATAATATTCTTCCAGAAGCAGTGCGACCAGAACACCACAAAGACATCCAGAAGATGCTTCACAACGTCCAGTACACCCACGACATGCTGTCCCTAATCCTGTAGTCAGTGGACTGTGCCATGAAGACAAGCATGTTAAATGTTATCTTAACCACGTGTTTATCTGTGACGCAAATTTGAATGAATGATGCAGCTGAAACCCGGAATCTCACTGTTCTACCACCTTAATCAGGGATCTACCATTAATTATGCATGTCCTACCGATGGTTGTTTTACAAAACGCAATTCCTCGCAATGACCCAAGTTGAATTCCATCTGCGACTCCTCGGATCGTTCTACAATTGGTCCAGACCCATTTTAAAACTGACAAAACCTTTTTCACTGTCCAACATAACAGCGATTTCTGTGTCGTCTGCCGAACTAACCATACCACATATTTTATGTTTATATAAACGAAAAACGTTCTTCGAACTAACCATACCACATATTTTATGTTTATATAAATGAAAAACGTTCTTCGATAAGTGAACGCATGCTCTGCGTGGCATCACTCTGCCACATAAATCAGCCAACCTCCATAGAGACCATTCAACAGCACATTTTAACATTCATGTTACACAGAAGATGCAGATAACTGGCAGCCACTGAAGATAGAAATATATAGCATATTAGCGAAGAAAAGACCTTCACCTTATCAATTTGCTCTCGGACAATAACGGAAAAATGGCCCTGTCACCTTTCGAGATAGTGACTCCCATTTTCCAACAAACCATTTGATGAAAAGATTTTTCCTCAGGCATCCTCTAAGCCTTCTGCCGCGATTGACGATTTATGCCCCTGTGACTGATCCCTGCATCAAGGGAAAACTTTCTTCTTATCCTCTATGTCAAACCCCTCAGAATTTATTTTATAGATCTCTTTCATTTCCCCGTCTCAATTTAATCTGCCTTGAGGACAACGAGCCCAGCGTGTCGAAATCTCTTCATACCAGAAATTCTCCAGCCCCAAGAAACATTCTGGCAAATAATTTTTGTACAAACTCGAGTAAAAACACATATTTCTCATAATGTGAATTCCAGCTCTGTATGCAATGATGCAGACGTGGCCTACCTGACATGTCCGAAACTGTGCACACTTCGAGATAACTACAGTGTTCAACTTCTGTGTTCATCTCAGGGCTCATCTTAGTTTCATGATCTTAATCAATTTTAGTGTCTGCATTATTTTCAGTGTATTTGTCATTTTAAGGGGCAGCATTACTTCGTGACCTGAATATCAGTGAGGGTCCTTCACTGAGTTTTCTCCAGGACAGAAGGAGACTGTTGAGATTTTGGTGCCTCCGCTGCATTCTCTCAATTTTAATTTCAATAAGACCGCATTACCATAAGAAATAAGTAGTGTTAAGTCATTGGTATCCTCCAGCATGCTCCATTCAGTACGATTATGGCTGTCAGACATTCATCGTGTCCAGACTTTAGTTTTATTTGTACCGGTAACCATTTGTTCTTCTATTGGTCAATAAGCTTTTGACATAACACCAACATAAACACCAGGGCCGAGCACCCGAACTCTGCATGGCATAGACTTTCAAAAGTACACAATCCTCTGAGACAACAATTTCCTCTTTGTCACGTCGAAAGTGACCTAAATTTATTTTGAGACTCTGTCCATTGAGTCGAGATTCTTCGATGTGGGGAAGCATCCTCTCAACATTTAGACTATCAAACCTTAATAATACCGATTTCTTCAGTGAAATTATTCCACATTTTTCTAAATTGCAATGGATAGTGCCTTTGCTCAGCTGTATCCTTTGCTAAGAAGACAATCTGTGTTTACTAGGGATTAGGCCAATGAACACTCTCTCAACTGCTTCCAACGATAAGTTTTACGGTATTACCCAGAAGGCCTTCAGTACGGTTCACAGTAGTCCAGCATCGTACTCCTGTAAGTCAAGCTGGTTGAAATAGGGGAAACAATTGCTTTCGGTTTTCGATTACTTGATGCATCTGTGTCTTGGTTGTCTGTGTGGCCTGAAAGCTGTACATTAATACGATTTACCCTGCAGTATTCCGCAGGTGGTTTCCTTTTTTCTGTTCTCCCTTACAAAATGCACCACTTCATAAGTTCCATTTGCTGACATTTCTTTGCCGACGTATGTAACCTGTAGACATGTATTCCTCTCTCACCCATCTTTACAATTAATTATACATCGCCTCAAATGATCACATTACATTCTATTCTTTTCTCCAAGTCGTCAGTATAATTTGGAAACATTAGTTTCCCCAGCATAGTGTGACATCACACTGGTCTCCAGCTGATAACCTGAAAAAAACCCCGCAAAAATAAAACTGTTCCCTGTCAATTAGCCAATTATCCAAACAATGCCAAACAATACCTTCGATATTATCGTCTGTTTACTTATTAATAACCACCTCAATCAATGTTTTTTCTCTTATATCCCCCCATGACGATGCATATTGCTCCTTTACAATCACCACATAATCTATTTTGCAGAATTTCGATTGAATCTCCCTTTGTCACATTCTCTCAAGTCTACCAGATCTTGATGTGAACAATCAGTAGTCTTCAAAATGAAAATATAGGTACCACTTTTCTTTTATGTACAAAACATTTTGTCATATTTCCCCTTTGTTCACAATCATCTTATGGTTGGAACATACTGTGTGGCTTTGATGGAGCCAGGCTCTTTCACATTCTGACTAACTCAAACAGATATCACCTGTGAGCTTTCTCTGGTTAATACATCTCCATGTTTCTCCTTTCAGTTATAGACAGTGAAATTGCAACATGATTGTTTCATTCATCTGAAGCTCCCAAAGCCTTACTAAAATATCATCACCAGAAAGGGACGAAGTAATGCAGCTGATCTTGCAGTATTGTATTATTTAAAAGCAAGAAAGCTTCCATGCACCTACTCCCAAGGTCTTAATTTCGATTGGCAATAGTCACCTGAAGGACATGAACTCGAGAAAATGAGTTATTCCGTGGAAAGTGAAAATGTCACTCTGATGTGCCCTTTTAATTTTTTTTTGCGTGGAAACTCGCAACATTCAACGAAGTTGTGTGCCCCCGAATCCTTGGCACTTACAAACAACGAAATACAATTCCATCTGTTAGGCACCAGGAAACGTAGCTTTATCATTTGAGAACAACCTGAGGCTCAGATCCATTTTCTTATGAATCACCTCAAATCTATTCAAAAACATATTTAGAGATATGATTTGAAACTCAATATTTTCTACACATCTGTACACAGATGTTATGACACACGTCTGAGTCAAGTAAGACATTAATGTATCACTCGTGTAACATTGGCGTCGGTGGCTGGATCAACATTTATTGACTCATCGCAGGTAACCCTTGAGAAGGAGGCAATGAGCTGCTTTCTCTAAGTGTTGTTGTCTCTGTGCTGCAACCAGACCATAATGTCATCACGGAGATCATTCCAGGACATCTTCCCAGTGATTCTGACAAGAAAAGTAGTCTATATTCAATTCTGGATGGTAACTGGCTTGAAACGAAAATTGTAGATGTTGGTTTTCTTTGTTATCTTCTACCCTCTTCCTTTTAGATTGAAGTGTTTCTGAATTTGGAACGTGCTCAGAATTTTCATCAAATTTCTGCGGTGTGTTTTGCAGATTTTATTCGCTATTGCTCCTGATGAAATGTTATCTCTGGAGCCAAATTAGTGGCAGGCAAGATAACTGCTTTCCTCTAGAAGATGCCAAGTATCTTTTGGTGGTTATTGAACATCATCATCATCGCACACCCGACTTGAGACTTGGGCAGTCAGGACACTCATTTTTGTGGCATTTTTCCGCCGATATGATTTTTTTGTTGCAGTCAGGCATCTTCCCACTCTGTCTACTTCAACAAGATCTCGCCTGTGTGCTTCTCTGCTTTCAAGAAGATAGCCCCAGCATTCTCCTTTTATCCTACAAGTTGTAATTGCAAAACGGTTTCTTTCATTTTACTCAACCTCTTCAAAATGGTGAATTGACCATGCTAAATTGCCCCTAGTGTTAGGTAAGGGGTAAAGAGAGGGGTATGGGTGTGTTGCGCTTCGGCGGGGCGGTGTGGACTTGTTGGGCCGAAGGGCCTGTTTCCACACTGTAAGTAATCTAATCTAATCTTTTACAATATCTGGAATTCCAATTGAACACAATGACAGAAGGAAGTCTCTTTGTCAACCTGATTTTACTCCGTGAACAGTGGATGACCTCAACACAGATTCTCAGGGATCAAATAATAATGAGATTACTGAATATGCAAACACCCTCACTCTCTCTCTCTCCTCTCTCTTCAACAGAAGTATAGACGATCGGAGCAGGCGAAGGCAATTCAGGTCTCCGAGCCTGCTCCGCCATTCATCACAACCATAGCTGATGATCCAATGCTGTGCTCTAATCTTCCTTTCTACCCTTAATTTTGAGCCCAATGTCCCTTTGATAATGTCTTGATTATAGTCAATGTTTTAGCATTAAATGCTTCCAGGGATAATGAATTACAAATACTCAAAAGTCTCTGGATAACAAAACATTTGCGCATTAACGACCTGAATGGTTCTGTCTGAAACCTCAAAATGTGACCACTTTTTCTGGGCACACACATCACTGGGAACATCATCCTGCATCTACGCTCTCTTGTCCTCTTCCGAATTTAACAGCCTTCATGAGATTCCCTACTCATTCGTCTGAACTCAGCGAAAAAAATCGAAACCTCGTCAATCTCTCATTGCACATGCATCATTTCATCCGCAGAATCAGCCTGGCAAAACTGTCACGGGATTCGGGTCTGAAAAGGAGATGAAAACTGAACACAATATTCGAGATGTGGACGCACCGATATCCAATATAATTACGCACATCTCCTCCTGGACTATTGCCCTCTCATAATGAAGGTCAGCAAGCCAGTTGCCTTCTGTACAACGTGCTGCACCTGGACACTGACATTCAGTGATTTGTGCGCAAGGACATTCAGTCCCTCTACACACTCCCCAATTGCAACTTGCAGCTGTTGAGATCGTAATCTGGTGTTTTGTTTTTGCTTCAATTGTGAATATACTCACATTTATACCATTTATACTGCATCTGTCATTGATTTGACCAATTACCTTACCTGTCCGGATTCTGCTGAAGGAACTCTGCATCCTCATCCACACTTCACCCTCCTACCAACAGTGGTATAATTGCAAACACTTTGTACCTCATCCAAAGAATCCATTACTTCCTGTGCGTTGCTTGCTCTCTGTCAAGCACTTTTCTATCCATGTTGATACACTTCCCCAAACATATACACTTTAATCTTGCAGAATAATCTCTTCTGTGAGACTTTATCAAACACTTTCTGAAAGTCCAATTACTTCACATTGACTGGCTCCTCATTGTGAACTCGACTAGAACAGAGAACATAGAAAATTACAACACACAAACAGGCCTTTCCGCTCTCAAAGCTTACACCGATCGAGATCTTTTCAATCAACCAAAGGCCTTTTTTCTCAGGATTTGTATCCCTCTGCTCCAAGCCCATTCAAGTATCTCTCTAAATATATCTTAATTGACCCTGTTGTGCCCGCCCCTAACAATTCCACTGGCAAGATGATCCAGTTACCGACAATGCTCTGTGTAAAGAACTTTCCACACGTACCGACCTGAAACGTTTCTCCTCTCACCAGGAACTCGTGACTCCTTTTTACTGATTCTCCCACTCTTGGAAAAATGCTTCTTGCTGTCCATTCCATTTGTAACGCATGATTTAGTCGGCATTAATCAGGTCCCGCAATCATTCTCCCTTTTTGTAATCAACATAATCCTAACCTATTCAAAACCTCTTCATACCTAACGCCGTCCATACCCGGCAACATCGTGGTGAACCTCCTCTGAACCCTTTCCAAGGCAGCCACATCATATTGGTCATGGTGCGATCAGAGCTGTATGCAGTAATCCAAATGTGGTCAAAGCAAATTTCTGTACAACTGTAACATGATCTGCCAATTCTTTTACTCAATGCACCATCTGATGAAGAAGCATGCCGTATGCCTTGTTGACCACTCTTCTAGCAACCTTTATGGTAAAATGGACCTGAGCATCCAGATCGCTCTTTACATCAATTTGGCCCAAAGATTTTCCATTTACCACATAGTTCACCCTTGATTTGAACCAAGCAAAATGCATCACTTCGCACTTGCTCCATCTTAAACTCAATCTGCCACTTCTTGTCGAACTCCACAACCTATTTATATTCTGCGGCATTGTCTGACAATCCCCTTCTTTATCTGATAATCTTAGTGTTACCTGCGAATTTGCTTGCTTCAGATCATTTATGCATATCACAAATAACAGTCATCCCAACAGGGATCCGTGTGGAAAACTACTGGTCATAGATCCTAATTTTGGTTGATTCCATTCCACTTAGAATCTCTGACTGTTTTGGCCAGCCAATTCACTGTCGATCTAGCTGGGAAACCCTGACTCCCATTTGACTTCACGTTTTACATCAGCAGAGCATGGGCAACTTTATCAAACGCCTTACTGAAATCGAGGTATGACTCATCTAGATACCTTCCGTCATCAATCAACGTTGTCACTTGCTCAATGAAGTCAATTATTTTAATAAATCATGAACTTCCCTGCACAAATGCTTGGAGCCGACCACTGATAAGCCCGTTTTCTTGCCAAAGAAAATCGATCCTAATAAATTTGTATATTCTCCACCAGTTTCCCTACCACTGACTTCCCCGATCTATAATTACTTGGATAACCACAGACTTCCTACAGGAAGAAGCGGATAGTATTAGCAAATATCCGGTCCTCCGTGACGTCACACATGTTCCAGAATGCTGTTAAGATATCTGTTAAATCGACATGTTGCTCCTCTCTCTCTTTCCTCCGTTACCAGGTCGCATCTGGACCTGAGGTCTTGCCCACCTAATGCATTTATGAATACCCAACACTCGCTCCCTGCTTGTGCCGACTTGACAGAGAGTAATCAATCGTCTGTCCCTATCCTCAACGTGCGTCATGTCGATCTTCTTGATGAATGCCGATGCTACGTACTGCTGAAGCATCTCATCCCTTTTCTCTGACTCCACACATAACTTTGTCCGTGAGTGAGCCAAGCTTTCTCAAGTTACTCTCTTGATTCTTACATACGCATAAAAAGGCTTTGTGATTTTCCTTCAGCTTGTTTGCAAAATATATTTCATGATACTCTTAACCTGTCTTCATCCCTTGTTTCGATTTGGCAGCACTTTCCCGATATTTTTCCAAAGCTTAGAAAGTTTTCAGTCATCTAGACGTTGTGCGTGCTTCCGTTTCACTCATAGCAAGTTTCATAACTTCACCTGTTAGCCATGGGCACCCGCATGGGCCCCAGCTATGCGTTGGATATGTGCAACAATCCATCTTCCACAGCTACACTGGCCCCACCCCCCACCTTTTCCTCCGCTACATCGATGACTGTATCGGCGCTGCCTCGTGCTCCCACGAGGAGGTTGAACAGTTCATCCACTTCACCAACACCTTCCACCCCGACCTCAAATTCACCTGGACAGTCTCAGATTCCTCCCTCCCCTTCCTCGACCTTTCTATTTCTATCTCAGGCGACCGAATCAACACGGACATCTACTACAAACCGACCGACTCCCACAGCTACCTGGACTACACCTCCTCCCATCCTGCCCCCTGTAAAAACGCCATCCCATTCTCCCAATTCCTTCGACTCCGCCGCATCTGCTCCCAGGAGGACCAGTTCCAAAAATGCACAACCCAGATGGCCTCCTTCGTCAAGGACCGCAATTTCCCCCCCGACGTGGTCGACGATGCCCTCCACTGCATCTCTTCCGCTTCCCGCAATTCCGCCCTTGAACCCCGCCCCTCCAACCGCCACCACGACAGAACCCCACTGGTCCTCATCTCCCACCCCACCAATCTCCATGTACAGCGCATCATCCGCCGTCATTTCCGCCACCTCCAAACGGACCCCACCACCAAGGATATATTTCCCTCCCCTCCCCTATCAGCATTCCGTAAGGACCACTCCCTCCGTGACTCCCTGGTCAGATCCACACCCCCCACCAACCCAACCTCCACTCCCGGCACCTTCCCCTGCAACCGCAGGAGGTGCAAGACTTGCGCCCACACCTCCCCCCTCACCTCCCTCCAAGACACCAAAGGAAACTTCCATATCCGCCACAGATTCACCTGCACCTCCACACACATCATCTATTGCATCCTCTGTACCCGATATGGCCTCCTCTATATTGGGGAGACAGGCCGGTTACTTGCGGAGCGTTTCAGAGAACACCTCTGGGACACCCGGACCAACCAACCCAACCACCCTGTGGCTCAACATTTCAATTCCCCCTCCCACTCCACCAAGGATATGCAGGTCATTGGACTCCTCCATCGCCAGACAACAAAACATCCTCCACAACAAAACGACGGTTGGAGGAAGAACGCCTCATCTTCCGCCTAGGAACCCTCCAACCACAAGGGATGAACTCGATTTCACCAGTTTCCTCATTTCCCCTCCCCCCACCCTGTCTCAGTCAAATCGATCGAAATCAGCACCGCCTTCCTAACCTGCAATCTTCTTCCCGACCTCTCCGCCCCCACCCCAGTCTGACCTATCACCCTCACCTTGACCTCTTTCCACCTATCTCATTTCCGACGCCCCTCCCCCAAGTCCTCCTCCCTACCTTTTATCTTAGCCTGTTGGACAAACTTTCCTCATTCCTGAAGAAGGGCTTATGCCCGAAACGTCGATTCTCCTGTTCCCTGGATGCTGCCTGACCTGCTGCGCTTTTCCAGCAACACATTTTCAGCTGTCATCCGTTACACATGCATGGAATTCCAATAGGTTTGTGAAGCACGATTACCCATTCATGCATCCATGATTTCCAGTGCGAGTTCTTTAAGTATTCTGGGATTCTGGGATGTCCGTTTTCAGGCTGTGGGGACTTAGCTGCCTTCATTCTCTTTCAATTTTCCCAGCACAATTATTCGACTAATATTGATGTCCCTTAGTTCTTCCCTCTCACTGAATCTTGCGTTCGTCAACGTTTCATCAATCTGATCTGGGTCATATTTTGTGATTTTTGTACATATTTATTTGATTATTTCACTGCATGTTCTCTGGATATTCGCATCAATGTTTCTCATAGCAAAACCAATTATTTTCATTCCGCAAGACTTGTCTAGCGACCAAAAAGATCTTTCTCATATGCTATTGTCACATGTGGTAAACAAAACGCCCTGAAGAAATGAGAAAACGTTCATTTTTTACTTGACAATAAAGCTATTCGAAATTTTGTAATTCCCTCGTGGGTCATGTGTGTCGCTGGCGAACATTTCTAATTCATCCCTAGTGACGCTCGAGAATGTGGTGGAAAGTTGTGTTATTGAACTTTTGCAGTCTTTGTACTGTTGGGATATCCATACTTTTGTCAGGGAGGGATTTCCAGGATTCGAACAGACGACGCTAATTGCACGGCAAAGTAGTACCAAGTAGCATTATATGTGTCTTGAAGGTGATATTTTTGGTTCTAGTGTTACCATACATATGATGCAAATGTCCTTCTATATGTTTCCATTCAAACAAGCCGATTTCTTCTGGACTCGGTCAACGGTCCTTGAATGTCGTTGGTAGTGAATTCATCCAGGAAATTGTGGTGAAGCCCAGAACACTTTTAACTTAAGGTGGGAAGCCTTTGGAGTTAGGAGGCGATTCGCATGTTTCATTGTACCTGTCTTCTAAATTTCTCTTTTCGCTATCATGTTTATAGGGTGAATTCTCTGGAGTTTCTGGTCAATGGTAAACACTAGAAAATTGGTCAGGACTGATAATGTTGCACAGATTAATCCTTGTATAATGCTTGTTTTCCGGTTTTGGAATCTACAATCAACAATATATCCATTGAACTAATTGCTCGGTGTTTAACAATGTATGCAGATCCCTGCCGGGCACCTCAGAATATTGAGGCTCCCGAACAGAAAAGAATCGTACATTCATGCAATAATTACACTATAAAACCACGCATTGACTCCATACCAACACTCAGAAGAGCATCCTACCCAGACTCATTTCCGACTTTATACCTGTTTCATAACATTTCCTTTGGCTCATCCACTTCCTGTACCTGAACACATTTAACGTGGCCAATCCACTTACCCTGAAACTCTTTGGATAATGGTATGAAACGGGCGTAACCACAGCAGAACGTGCCAATTTTAGTCACACAGTTGCCCGTGGCTGGCATTGAACCAGGATCGCTGGCACGTTGAGGTCGTAGTCTTAAACACCATGCCACCAGAACACGCTACCAAAACGCCTATATCTCCTCTCACACATTTGCACATTTCAATTAATGTGCCATGTGGAGAATTGGATCAATGTGTCTGATATAACAGCCGAGTGTTTTCACCTTGTTTGAAGTTGTTAACGACAAGAAACAAAAGATTGCCTTCTTATTGGTCGATTTCAAAATTGGTATCATTCCCTTAACTGCAGAGTCAATAAAATTGATCTTTCTCATTTTTGAATATCAGACTAATTCCTTTTAAATTCATAGGTTCTTGCGTGGCAAGTCGGTGTCGGTAAATCTTCAGCAGTTATTTTCAGTCCAAATGTGCGCCTTCAGAAGGAGGCTAAGATCTGCGCCCTTGAACACGACAAGCCATGTGCTGTGTTTATATAATTCATAGTGTCCAGAAGGAAAGATTGATCGTGACTCGGCAATTTTGATTGTATAAGTATGCACTTTTAACCCACTTTATTGCTTGGCTTGGAAATAATTTTGCAGGAACCAGTGCAATGACAGTGGGGTCGGAAGTTTCTGTCTCAGAATTGTTGTTCATCCTTGGCATTACAGTTTGGACATAATGGGCAGTGTTGACTTTAGAATTTGGCTTTGAAGAGATTCATTGTTAGTGAACATTGTACCAATAAAGTGGGCCCATTTGTTCTGGATGTTCTCAAGATTCCTCTCAATATTCTTGGGTCTGCATGTTTCTCGCCCCACTCCTGACTTGAGGTTAGGAGGAGATATGCAGGATTAGGAATGTCAGTTGGAAAAACGCAGCAGGTTTTGACGTTTCGGGCATGAGCCCTTCTTGAAGAAGGGCACATGCCCGAAACGTCGATTCTCCTGCTCCTTGGATGCTGCCTGACCTGCTGTGCTTTTCCAGCAACACGGTTTTCACCTCAGATCTCCATCATCTGCTGACCTCACTTTTTCCTAAGAATGTCAGGTGTTGAGACACTTGTTAGAGCATTCTTCCTCTGTGACCTGCTCTTGTTGTCATCGTATTTGCATGAGGATTCCAACTGAATATCAGGTGGATGGGAATCGCCAGAATGTTCTTATTGGAGAGAATGGTTATCATGGGGAAGACCTGATCTCCTGGCTCAAATATAAGGGAATTTTCCATTTTAATTTCAGAACAGAAATTAGCATGGAAGCCTGTAGTAATTTCAACATTATTACAATTTTCAGACCCTTGATTGTATCAGGCCACTAGTGCAGCGCATTACCTCCAAACTCTTCAACAGAATAAACTTTCAGTAATTCACCCTTCGCAATCAGTGATTTCCAATTAAACACATGGACGTGATACTGCTATCTAAACATCCATGAGGCATAATATTATGATGATTCAGGAATTCATGATTAGAGGTAGGACTCTGTGAAACCCTCAGGATCAGAGTGATGTTGATGTGGATTCCATCACCGTTCTGATATCTGAACACCAAAAAAGTGTATGGTTTAGTTGCCTTTCTTTGTGGAGGGACAGATGTTAGAGCAGTACGTTAGGATACAACGACCAAATAATTCAAGGAACATTCAAGAATTCAATCCCAGCATCAGCGATTTTGTTGAAGTGACACTAGTAGGAACAGTCCACCTTAAAATCTAAAAAAAGGTGTTCCTGAACAAAGGAAAATATACCCAAATATTTAATTCCGCTCTTTACATTTACACATCAATGATATGCCTCATGACTTACATACTTTAAAATTCAGCTGATCATTTGTATCTACAGCTCTCTGTAGACAGTGTCTAGTCAAGCCCTTGAACCTCCAAGAGTCTCATAATGCTTTCCATCCTCTCTTATCTCCGTTCTCGAGAATTGTCAATATGGATACATTAGTACATTGACAGATGTTTGCCGGTTGCAACATGTTTAATTTCACACACTTGGTGGGTCTGCCTGTTGAGCATTGCACACACACGACACAACTTCACCCAGTAATACCGTTGATGCATAAATAAATCCTTCCAATATTTCGGACGAGAGTTGCAGGTTCGCAGGCTAATGTCAAACATGTTTCCATAGCCCCGAAGTTAAAACAACTTCACGGAATCATTCAGGCCGATCAGCTGTTTTACACCATTCGTTCTTTTTGGCATCTTTCCTACAAGTCTGTATATTCGAACCATGCTCCATAACCACTGTAACTGCTTCATCCGTGATTCGTTCTCGGAAATGAAAAGTAAACACAAGGAACTAAGGGGTTATCTGCTCGCTGATTTCTTTCCCTCGTGGAAAATCTATGCCATATACTGCGATCCCACACAGTATAATATATCATCATTCACGTTCTCCCTTCGCATTCAGTTTTCATTTTCAAAAACGCAGACCCAATCATGAAGGCATCTTAAAAAAAGCTGAAAAAGATTCCCAGAACTCCAAAATTCCAAATTGTACACTTTCCAATTTATTATTCTAATCTTTAAATGCTTCGTGTTACGTAGTCTATTTGTGCAAGAATCATCAGTTGTCATATATTGTTTCAGTCGGGAAAAAAATTTCCAGTTATCTTTAGATTGTATATCAATACATGTGCTCGTGCCACTTTTCATTGAAATGCAGCATGGTTCTATATACCATATGGAAAAACTCATTCCATCAGAGGTAAGAAGTGTAAGGACCATGTCGTACTCGACTTTTTTAGTTAACTTTAGCAGTCTATTTCGCCTCCAAGTCTCTCACAGTTAGTTGCCCCATGACCCCATAGTGCAGCAGTTGAAAGGAACCACACAACGTTGGATCATGTCATCTTGGGTTCCAAACTCTGTCCCTCCCACTATTATGCTCTCAGAGAGTTTCACGGTTTTTACTGTCACTAATTCAAGTCGTGTTCGGTCAGTTGTTCTTCTTAGGTCGTTCCAGATCTCATTGAAATACATCGGATTTTGTCTACTCATCGTCTTCCTGTCTTTGCTCATTTCTTACATATAGCGTCTTTACGTTTTCTTGTTCTCCTCTCGAGCATCGCTGAACTCGAGAATAGCATGGAATACGAACATTTGTAATATTCCCAAGTAAAGAAAAGTTCTTTTCACGATGCTTCCCGTGACCATGTCCCCTGACATGATTTAACATGAACGGGCACTCCCCTGTGTGCAATTATTTTGTATGCTGTGTCTTTACCACTGTGTGGACGCTCCAATGCCTTGGGGCAAGGACTCCCATCTTGCAAATTACCTATTATCTTTAAACAATATTTCCTTCCCCGCCTATAATGAAGGGACTCAGTAAAAATCTGTCTGGAGGTTACACACAGCCCATTTGGCCGCGATTTGTGAGCCATCCAAATCATAGTGGATCGTCCTGTGTTGTGCTGTGTCCATCGTTGACTGTACTAAGCCACGTATATACCGATTCCTGGATATCAGCAGTCTTGTCATACTTGGCGGATCATGCCATCATGGCCAATACAGTCAGTTTGACAATAAACTTTAAGGAGTACATTATGTCTTCATTCAGTTGCTATAGTTACTAATCCTTTCTTGTGTTTTGTTTCACTTCGCTTTGTTACTATTTTGCTGTCTCCTTTGCAGTCGTCTCTGCTTGTGAATTTTGAACATCTTCTCTCCTAGTACTACTGCTGCCGTATCAATGTCTCTTGGGTTCGCTGTCTGCTGTTTCTCTCCCTGATCTGCCTGCTCTCATGGTTCTTCGCTGTGTTTCTGTTTACGCGTTCTGGTTTCGATTACGCAAACGCTGGTAACTGAAAATTAATCTTCAAATTGTACTGTGAGCATGGAATACTATGGAAATTAGAAAGCAGAAAAAAAAAATTGGATTCATAGCCTGCATCCTTGTGATGGCATTTGTTGCAGAATTCGTGCTAAATTTTGGAAATTTATCTGGAAAACAACACAGGCAGGACAAGACTGAGCATCGCAATGCCTTCAAATTCCTCACATCAGCACATGTTTTAAATGTTTTTATTCATTAAAGCACGTAGATTTAAAACCAGATCAGACATTCTTCGACACCTTTTTGGAATTTGTGATTTCTATCATTTCAATGTTTCTGACGTCAACAGGATGTTCACTACTTTTTTCTGGTTGTCGGGAAAGCAATTGAATATGCCTTCAAAAATGCTAGTATTATCCAATTTAACTGCTGCTCTTCAGCAGAACGGTTTGCAAAGTAGCTGTGAAGGGAATAAATCCATATTTCAAACATTCTTCCGATACTCAACTCATTTAATTTAATTATAGAAACAAATGGTGATTTCAATAGATTTTTGATTTGCTCACGGAATCTTCTCTGTGTCACTGCGTAAATACATGTGTTTGTGCAGCAGCTTAGGAGCTGGAGCATGAAACCTATTTCTTGTACAAAACTATGCAGAAACATCGAGGTTAGTTCCAAACCCGACATCCGGTTCCATATTGAATACAGCATAAAGACAAACCATAAGAGAATGAAATTGCCTGAGATAACGAACAGCAAAACAATGGACTTTTTTCTCTGCACCATCTCTGGGTCTCGGGCAGGCTCCCCAATGCTTTGACGCTGGAGTCTCCTGCGTGCTGTGCTTGCCACGAAAACTGTCTTATAGTGAAAACATTAAACAGCACAATCAGCAAAAATGGGATGCCTGTAGTTAGTATATAATGTAGGAACTCAATTGACGCCCAGACACGTGAAGTCCAATTGCTTCCAGAAATCCAACAAAACCAGGCATAGTTCCGAAGCAAATAACGGCCCATTAACATAAAATACCAGAAAATATTTTGTAAGCAACTCAGCACAACCACAGTGACTAGAACCAAGATCGCTGATTTCACAGTACAGTAATTAGTTTTCAGTTTCTGGGAACAAATGGCAATAAATCGATCGAACGTGAAAGTAACAGTGAACCACACCGAACAGTCTGTCACTGCGTAAAGCAGGACAGCATGTAAATTACACAATCGGATGGAATTAAAGAACATAAAATGATCTGGATACGGAATTGGAATTTGCCTCAATATCAAGTCGAGGACCACGACAAGTAGATCTGTTGCAGCCATGGCCACGAGATAGCGAGTGACACACTTGGAAAGACCATAGTTTCTGCGAGTGAGGATCCCAATCGTTGTTACATTAACTATGGGAAGAACAAATAAGGAATTAATTGCAACATCAGTTTGGCAGTGTCCTACTGGTTTAAGAAAAACAAATCCATTCTTGAGGTCAAAAAATTAAGCATTTTGCTCTGTGGATAGATTAAAATGGTGGGACCATCATTGTCGCACATTGTGAAGATACGCTTGGAAATGTACAATATCATTTATGAAATGCAAATGATTTTTAAAATAAGTCAACATTCTTTGCAATTTTGCAACTATCAGATAAAAGTCATCTACTGACAGATGTTGAAGTATGACGATGAGGCTTCAAATAGGATAGGTTATTGATCTCAACACCATTTGGGTAGTGGTAGCAAAGCAACTACTTTTACTATTCTCGATGCGATTCATCGTACTATCATGATAGTGACTCATGTTTAGAAGAATAACCTGAGCTTATTTTCCAACCGCTGAAAACGAGTAAGTAACACTGAGCTCGTTTGGGGAAACTCACCATATTTGGTGTATTAATGACTATCTTAACTACCTGTGAAAACTTGCTTAATTTTGACCAACGGTTGGTGGCCCAAGCTGAAGCCAATCATCCTAAATCAACGCTTCTGATGCCGTATGATTAACTCAGCAGAACTAAGAGTCAGGTGTAAGAAACTACGAATGTAACCAAAAAATAAAATTCTGAAATCAGCACTTCACGTTAGAAGTGCAAAGTGCACATTTCCATAATAATATTTGCTGTGGACCAAGCCAGAGCCCCTCAAACCATTTTAAGAAGGTGTTTAGGATCGTAATTTTTCGAATTGTTTTAAGCAGGTGAAATTGGATATTCCAGGATTGATTCAACTGGCCCCAATCACTCGGTTTAAAAAACCGGAATTTATATATACATGAATAATAGAGAAAAGAATATAGAATAACATAAATCACGTCAAAACCCAATCGACTCTCCCGAAACAAAATGATACTGTTCCAAATAGTTGCAATATTCCCGAAACACCCACTTGCCAAGAAAAAAACACTTTTTTTTTCAAACAGGAGCAACGTCAGAGAGGAAACGACCAGCATGTAACTGCCTTTTTGCGTCCTCAGCACCTTCTCTGTGTTCCCAGCTAAAACATGACAACAGCTGCAAAATAATCGCAGTTTGCTCAAGCCCAAACCAAACCAAACGCTGAACTTGGAGAACTGCCCATTCGCCTCTCGTTTTTTCCTGATTTGCAGTGATTTGTTGACCATGCTAAAATCCATTTAAATTTTATCGGGGTACAGGAGGCCATTATGCTTTAAACAGACTTAGAACAAAGAACATAGAACAACAAAGTGCAGAACAGGCCCTTCGGCCCTCGCTGTTGCACCTTCCTGTGAACTAATCTAAGCCCATTCCCCTGCACAATCCCATCATCAAACATATGCTTATCCAAGGGCTGTTTTAATGCTCCTAATGTGGCTGAGTTAACTGCATTAGCAGGCAGCGCATTCCACACCCTGACCACTCTCTGAGTAAATAACATGCCTCTCACATTTCTCTTAAATCTATCACACCACAATTTGCAGCTGTGGCGCCTCGAACAAGAAGAAGTCATCATCCTCGGAAAAGACTCTCACTGCCCACCCTAATAGCAATGCAATTGTTTTGGGTTTGTTCGCCAAGGTGGTAAGTTGGTTGCCAGGTAAACGACCATGCCCACAATAACAGCAATTGGCACCCGTGCAACAAATCTTTACACAAACTTTAGACAAATAACAATATTTTGGACAGTTTGTTCTGATATCTGTGATATGAAAAAGATGGATTGATGATGGCGATGCAACGCCTATTGCCATTCGATGATTTTTTGATATCGTTTCAAATGACCATTCTTATGTTCCAGACCAAACCCTCTCAAAATATTTCAGTCAGATAGATTGGACCAAGAACATTTTCTTGGTTTAAAGGCAAGTGTAAGGCGATGCATTACAGACGCGAATCGATGGATGAAACTACAAGATTTCACTTAATTCCAACACCACGTTGAACGTACAGACAAGACAAAATAGATTTTTAAAAAGCTGCAACTCGACTGAAATACGCAACAATATCATATATAACTTAACTACGACTTATTAATTGCAATATATTATAAAATATAATAGCATCATACCTTTTGCAAATGCAAGTGACAAGGTAAACACAAAAATAAGAAATCAGCAGTAGTTGAGAACACATGCTTTTGCAACAACAGACAAAGACAGCTCGAAATTGAAATGTCACCGTTTTACAGCTGAAAACAATTCAGTGCGATGGAATAAAAATTTCTGATATAAAATACTCTGTCCCAGGAATTCTCTGTTTTCCCTTTATCGTTAATGGTTTCGGAAACTTCACAATGACTTTTGTTTTCAAATCACGTGATCAAGGTCATGAGCATGATCATGATTTGGGTTTTATAAAACCACGTTAAGCGAGGGTTATCTGCCAGTTTTGCCTCCTGATGTGAATTGGATAATTCTTTGAAGTGCTCAAAATATTTCTTTCACTTGTGACTGAAAATCAACACATCGTGTCTGCACACCACAAAATTGGATACTTCCGAATAGACATTATTGGTTAGTCTTTGAAATGTGACCGTCATATTCCTAATTCCGATCGGTATTTGTTAATATTCTTCCAATCTCCGTGGTGTCATCGAAGTCAAAATCTCCTTCAATCTGTCAGATGAAGGTCGTCTGCGTAACGCCAAATTATAAATTAGGATATTTGACCGACGTTCCCAATACAGTGTTACAAATGTGGAACATAAAATTAACCAGATTTCCTGACTATATTGGCATTACGATGGTTTACACATAATCGTGTACAAGCAGGTATTGTTATCATTACTATTGGTGAGCTCGATTTGCAACTGATCACTTGGACTTCATTTTCAGCCTGCGTCCAATTAGGTTGTCAATCTCTTTCAATTTTATAATGCAAAATTGATAAGGAGGTTACTTAACTGACGCAGCATTTATATATCTGTGTAATCATGCATAATCAGGTTCTGACTTATCAACTTTTCTTGCATATCTCATGCGGCTGCAACCCTCCAGGTCATTTTGAGAATGTAACTCAATCATTTATAGCATTTTAAAAAAAACTTCCTCTTTGTTGTATGTAATTTGCGGAATGTCTAAATCAGAATCACTTGAACTTGTTTCTTCACTCTGTTTTTTTCACCACTAACACATTATCATTTCTCTTTGTTTTATTATCAAAGTATCGTTTGAACATTTTCACGTCACCATCAGTGAGATTTATTTCTCTCTGACTTTCTTGTCAAATACTTCATCTTACTCAATTTGCTTTCGATCTCATAAGATACAAAACATCTTGATTTTAAAAGTTCACGTCATGGCAGTGGCATAAACATTTTATCTCTTCAAGCAAAATTGCGCAGTTTTGATGTATCTTCTGCTCTAGGTTTCGTTACATTCTGTGCAATGTTAAATACTGTCTAACTCAATCATCCAATCTATATACATAATTTTGATTTGGATGAGCCGGTGTTGGACTGTGATTTATAAACTTAAAAGTACACAACAGTAGCTTATAAACCAACAGGATTATTTGAAAGCACCAGCTTTTGAAGCCATGCTTATTCGTTAGATGGCTGTGGAATAGGACCATAAGGCACAGAATTTACAGCAAATGTTTACAGTGTTATTTGGCTGAAATGCTTGAAGAGACTTGGAGTAAGTATTGCATCTTTTCGAATGTGTTTGCTAGCTTTGGATCATTAACATTAAATCCCACAACACTTTTTAAGTAATGTGGACTTGAAATAAGATTAACGAATGGCTGAGGTAACACCTTTCATTCGAAAACCTGACGTTACCTTGAGAATATAACTTGGAAGGAGTATTGTGTGATTTTTAATTTCGTACACCCTAGTCCAACACTGGCACCTTCAACTCATGTCCGACATGTAATGCTTAAATTCCATAACACACAGTGATAAATTTCGTCAACCTCTGTCATTTTCATTTATCCAACAGAGCATGCGATGGACTTATTTGCCGAATTAAAATTTCATTTTTAGAATAGTAATATTCTGAAATTCACTGAAATTATTCTTCTGAGAATGGTTTGCTTTAAAACAGATCTGGTATTTCATATTTTTGTTGTTATTCAGTTGGCGTTTGTGAACTAAAACTTTTTACTTTGTCCCCCATTTGTACTTGTTCATTTTTCACAGGCATTTGACCGACATATCTGATTTTTCAACGTCAACGACCTTGTCTTTACTCCGTGAAATCTCTCTTCTTTCAAACTGGAGCTTTGCGAACTTGTTACTGCACAGTCAAGCAAATTTGCAGGCTTCACTTCCTGTAATAACTCTGTTGGCTGATTTCCCAGTGCATTTTCAACCACATAGACATCACCCCGGTCTCTGATCCATTTCTATCATAAGCAAAGATGAATTTTATTTCTAGGACCAGGAATTCTCTGTGTGTGCGCGAATGACTTCATCACGCTTTGACACTTCAACCTCAAAACCGAATGTGAACACTGCTCTTTTAACCTGAAGTCTATAGAGTACAACATTTTCTGGCAATAGCACTTCCATATCCCAAATTTCCTCACTTCTCACCATCAAAGAAAGACTCTGCCAAATGCTATTTACTTAGCTGCTTGAACTGGCGTACATGAGCAAATCTTACCCACACAAGCGATTTCTTTAAAGGAATAAGTGTTTTCTTCTCAACAACCACTGACTATCTTGTATGTATTAGTGGCAATTTTCGTTCCAATGTGATTTTGATTCGGACTTCATCAAAGCTCACTGCCGTATGCTGTTGCTGCAAATTTGTCCCATCAGTACTTTTTCCATATCACCAACAGTGAGACATCATACGACATACTTTATTGCAGTGGAAACATCTAAACAATTTATTTTGCAGTCATGATTTTCTTTTTATCTCTGTGCGAAACGATCTTTGCTCTGTTCACGGAGATGCTGTTTTCCGTCACCAGGTGAAGATTTCTCCTTTCTATTTCGATACCAATTTCCAGTATGAAATTGTTGTCGAAAGCCAAACTTTCCTCTGCTTTACTTGAAGTCTTTGCTTTTCTACATGAATTTTCATTATTTTAGCAAGTGAATGGTTTAACCCCTCCCACCGTGGGTGGCACGGTGGTTAGCACTGCTGCCTCACAGCGCCAGAGACGCAGGTTCAATTCCCGCCTCAGGCGACTGACTGTGTGGAGTTTGCACGTTCTCCCCGTGTCTGCGTGGGTTTCCTCCAGGTGCTCCGGTTTCCTCCCACAGTCCAAAGATGTGCAGGTCAGGTGAATTGGCCATGCTAAATTGCCCCTAGTGTTAGGTAAAGGGTAAATGTAGGGGTATGGGTGGGTTTCGCTTCGGCGGGTCGGTGTGAACTTGTTGGGCTGAAGGGCCTGTTTCCACACTGTAATGTAATCTAAAAAAAAAGTAATCTAAAAAAAAAACATCTTTGTCAGCGCATTATTTACTTCAGCGATTTTCAATATTCTGAGCCACATACCAACGTTCCTTTGTTTAATCCTTTCAAAACAATTGCAGGGATGTGCAGATTAAATTCGTAAAATTGTCGTCAGTCGGTTGCTTGTACTAGCTCACTTGCACTTCAGACCGTTTTTTTCACTTGATCAGACGCGCCACAAGCACACTGTGTTCGCGACAGGACTACTTCACGAGATCTACATACTCGTGTTGTTTGGATCAACAATATCTACATGGTCACTGACCAATTCATTTGTTTAGCCGCTTTCTCATATGAAATGGAAAATGATTCTACGTACTTCATTCTGAACTGAGGCAAGAGTTGGACTCATTTAAACACATTTTCACTCTGCCTTTTGCTACAACGGTATTCCTATCAATCACTGTCCTGATCATTTCTCAATACATTCAGCTCTACCTCAGTCATATTATGTCTAAGTTCAGTTTTTAGTTGCAACTTCTGAAACGCTATTGACAGCATTTTTTATTATTAACACAACATAAATTATGAGTCAAATCGCCGAAATTAATGCATTGCAAACGAGGTCTATTCTTGGAAGATGAAGAAACTTCTTTCAAATTGCAAGAGAATTCATAGAACTTTTCCATTCACCAGTGAATGAAATGTCAGAAATGACATGGTCAAAATAGATAGATCGTGAATGACTTGAGATTAAATATTTTCACATATATTGAAAGAATGTCTTAATAGCGAGTTGTTTTTTAGGAGCGTCAAAGTCGGTTAGTTTATATCAGAAATTGATTTTATGAAACACACTACGGCTGCGTAAAGTGGTTAATGTTATGAATTGTCTCTTGATTAAATATGACGTGAAAATGGACATTTTTCTCACTGTAAAATTAAAAGAAAGATTATTTTTTCAATCCAGACTAAGGAACTTGATTAAAATAAGCCAACACCGCATCTGACGACTTAATGTGAGAATTCAGAGTAACATTTTTATATGAATAATAGAGCAAAATGAACACTTACAAGGAACAGCAACAACAGCAAGCAAAGGATAGGAAATCTCTTGAACTTTAAAAATGACGCTTCTTATCTGGTAATTTAATAAAAAAACTACGTTGCACATAATTTTTCTCACTTTCCATTACGGAAGTCATTGGTCCTGATCAGTAAAGGAGACAAACATTTGTATTCACGGAGCAAGGGCAGGTTGAAACTCTTCCAGTACAGTATAAATAGAATCTACAAATTCCCTCGTGAATCAATAAACACCAATGAGCCAGACGTTAAATCTGCTCAATGAACAAACAGATTTCGTATATTCGATCGAAAAACAACATGATTACTGATCAAGTGCATTCAGCGAAATGCAAAATTCAACTTCCCTTACAATTTAATACTAAAATAGATCATGGAATATCATAGTGCAGTACTGGCCGTTCAGACCTCGAAGTTGCGCTGTTGTGTGAATGCAATCTGAAGCCCATTTAAACTACACTGTTCCATTCTCGTTTGTATGCCTGTGCAATAACCATTTAATTGCCCGGAAAGGAGGAGAGTCTGCAACTGTTGCAGGCAATGCCTTTCACCTCATTACTACTCTCTGAGTAAAGAAACTACCTCTGACATCTGCCTAGATCAATCAACATTCCATTTGAAGCTATGCACCCTCTTACAAGCCAGGACCATTCAAGCAAACAGGGTCTCACTGTCCACCCGATCTAAACCTCTGATGAACTTGTCTGTCTCAATTAAGCAACCTCCCAAACATCGTCTCTCTGGCGAAAACAGGCACAAGTCCCTCAAAATTTCCTTGTCAGACTTTCCTTCCAAATCAGGCAATATCCTCCTAAATCTCCTCTGAAGCCTTTACAAAGTTTCCACATCCTTCCGATAACGCATTGACCAAAACTGCACGCAATATTCCAAGTGCGGCTGCATCAGTTCATTGTACAGCTGCAACATGTCCTCATGGTTTCGAAACTCGACCTCACTACTTATAATAGCTAATATAGCCTTCTTATGAGCCCTATCAAACTGGGTAGCAAATTTGAGAGATACATGTACATGAACACTGAGATCTCTCTGCTCATCAACACTACAATCTGCCCAGTAGTCTGCATTTCTGTTACCCCTTCCAAAGTTAGTCACCACACACTTTTCTTCATTATACTCCATTTGTCATGTCTCAGCAAAGCTCTGCTGCTTATCTATGTCCCTTGATAACAGCAACATCCTTCAGCACTACGCACAAATGTACTGAGCTTAGTGTCAACGCAAATTTGTTAACCCTTCCTTCTATGCCCTCATTAAGATTTTTCGAAAAATGACAAGTAGCAGTGGACGCAAAAAGTTCATAACATATACTACGAGTAACTAAACTCCAGCATGAACACTTCCTTTCAACCACCACGCTCTGTCTTCATTCAGTTCGCCTATTTATGATCCAAATTTCTAAATCACCCCATCCCAAGACTGTCTATTTTGTGCAGTAGACTTTACTGAAACCTATGTACACCACATCAACAGCTTTTCCCTCATGCACCTGTTTGGTCACCTAGTCAAAGAACACATAATGTTTGTGAGGCACGACCTACCGTTCACAAAACCGTTGACTATCCACAATCAACTTGTTTCGATAGAAATGATTATAAATTCTGTCACGTATAAGCTTTTACAACACTTTACCTACAATCGAAATAACGCTCACTGGTTTACAATTAGCAGAGTTGTCTCTACACCAATTCTTGAAAAAGGGGACAACGTTCACTATCCTCCTGTCTTCTGGTACTGTTCCTGTAGACAGTGACGACATAAACATCAAAGATAAAATTTCGACGATCTCCTCCCTGGAATCCCAACGATTCCAAGGACAGATCCCCTCAGGCCCAGGGCATTTATCTGTTTTCACACACTCCAGAATTTTTAACAGTTCCTCCTCGTGAAACTCTATCCCATTTAGTTAAGGAACCTGTTTCTCGGTATTGTGCTCGACAACATTGTCTTTTCCCAGTGTGAATACTGACGGAAAACTCTCATTCAGCACTTCCCCTATCTCCTCTGGCTCCAGACACAACTTCCCACTACTGTCTTTAATTGGATCTAATCTTACGCCAATCACTCTTTTACCTCTTGTATATGGTTAGAAAGCTTTCGGGTTTTCCCTGATCCTATCTGCCAATAACTGCTCCTGTCCCCTCCCCGCACGTCTTAGCTCTGTCTTTATGTATTTCCCGGCTACCTTGTAACTCTCAGCCTTCATGAGTCTTCACATCTCATCCGAACATAAGCATTCTTCTTCCCCTTGAGAAGAGATTCAGCTTCCTTAGTATACCATGGCTCCTGCGCTCGATGACTTCCTCCCTGTCTGACAGGTACATACGTACAAAGGTCACACAGTAACTGTTCCTTGAATATGCTCCGAATTTCAAAAGTGCCCATCCCCTGCAGTTTCCTTCCCACTTCTATGCATCCTAAATCTTGACCAATCGCATCACATTTGCCTTTCCACCAGCTGTAGCTCTTGCACTGAGGTGTATACCTACCCTTTTACATCGCAATGTTAACCATATCAGAATTGTGGTCATTTTCACCTAAGTACGCACCTACCTCCAAATCCAAGACTTGGCCGGGTTAATTACCCACTACCAAATTAAATGTAGTATCGCCACTTTTTGGCCTGTCTACACACTGTATAAAAAAAACCCTACTGCACACAATGGAAAAAAAAGCGAACCATTTAAATTACTTGAACTATCGTATTCCCATTCAATATTTTGGAATTTGATGTCCCCCACAGCAACAACTCTATCACTCTCGATCCTTCGAGAATCATCCTTGCGGTCTTTTCCTGTAACTCTCTGGAACTATTCAGAGGCCCATAGAAATCTCCCAATAGGGTGAGGTTCCATTTCCTGTTTGCAGATTGTTTGCAAAGGTTGTTGCAAAATGATTTGAACCTTGTCAAAATGTTAATTAATCAAAGAAATGAAAATATCAATCTGTCATTCAATGTGTCGAGGTGGCATGAATAAACAACATTGTAGTGACAGCGATCGGAGAAGCATAGTTAAAGCCTTTTCTTTTTTATATATGCAAACAATTTGGAAATTTACCCTCCATCAATAAACCAGTACAATATTGAGATATGCAGCAGATATGTCGACCATTATGAGTAAATAAAAAAAAAACGAATTGTTCAGTGTCCCAAAACTCCAAAAAAACAATCTATGAAATCTAAAACGTTCTCAACGGTTATTCATACCCAACATCAAATCTACTTGTTCAGTTTCATAAAGATAATATCAGTTAACCCTTATTCGAAGTTAATGTCGCACCACGTACATTTAAGGACAATCTCTGCAATTTGTCACAATCTTGAAGAATTTTAATTTCATTCCCAAGATTGAACTCTCAGCAAATGACTGTTATGGATAGATCGACCCAACGCTTGCAATGCCAAATATCGTGTATTGTTTAGAAAAGAAACACACCTCACCGTTTGCAATTATATTTATTGATATCTTCTAGCAAATTCGTCCATCAAATTGTTTTAGAACTCTTCATGTATAATGCTGCAGTCCGAATATTCACACTGATTTGAAGCTATGACTTAGAGCTGCCGGTTTGGGTCTGAGGTGAACAGGGTCTGAAGTCAGAATACACCAGGTTTTCGCCGAAAGATTTCTTTGAAATCACACGCTTTCTAAGCGCTCCTCTTTCATTTGGTGAATTGAGAGAGGAGCATACAGGCACACAATTTAATAGCAGAGAAATTTTCATACAAATGGTACGATTGGAGTGTCAGTGAGTTGAATATAATGTCACTATTGGTGATTAAAAATCTGAGGCGCTGTGTGTGAAGTCTTACTAGCAGAATAACAAGCAAACGAATGACTGATTAATTGAGGCAGATACATAATTAGAATAATATTAAAAATAAGGCTTTGCTAAAGCCATACCAAAGAAGTGAAGTAGCCGAGTGTCTAACCAAAATAATGCTCATCCAAAACTGTATAAATTGATTAAGCTTGAGAAATCATAATCAGTTATCAAGTTGATAATTCAAAACAGGACTGTAAGGATGATATTTCAGATAAACAAACGTATGGGGGGATCGCATATAGGTTGATACGAACCTAAGATTCGTATTGTAATATGTATGTACATTGTTCTGGGTCTGGAAGACAGCTTTGGTGAAAGCTTTCCTGAAGATCAGAGGCTGAATGTCCTTTACTGCTGAAGTGCTCCCCGACTGGGAGGGGCGATGTCTGTCTGGCAATTGTTGCCCTGTGTACATTCATCCGTTGTCTTCGTGTCTGCATGGTCTCGTCAATATAACATGCATTGGACGATCGTTGCTTGCAGTGTATAGTGGTAGATTACATTGACAGAGTCACAAGAATAACTTCATGTTTACGTGAAGCGTGGTGATTCCACGTGTGATGCTGGTATCCATATCGAGGATTTGACATGGCTTGCAAATGATGCCGTGGCAGCATGTGGTGTTCTTGTCAAAGTTGCTGTGAACCCTTGGGCGGGGGGGGGGGGTACTTCGTTTTGAACGATGGTCTCTTTATGATTCAGCACTTGTTTCATTACAAGAAATGAAGGCGTTGGGATTATCTTGGACTACAGATCGCAAACCCACTCAATTGACCTGCATCATGGAGTAAACTCAGAAACGCTGCCGTTGCAAATCTCCAATACACCTCAACCACTTCGTGCACCAGCTCTGCAGCAGATGCTGCAACTTTGAAATCGAGGTGGAGTGATATTCTCAGCATGCGCTCAGGATACAGTGGAGCAGCTATGTGACACTGTGAAACAGACGGATCAACAGAACCGCACCACCTCCATGCACGCCTCGAACAGGAAACTGCAGGAATTTGGCGTTACCACCATCTTCAGTTTTGAAACTAGTACCATCACACGGGAATCCATTATCAAGTAGCATAACTAAACCCATCAAACAGTCGAAATCGAGTTTTGCAGCTGAGGACTTAATTTTTGCCCCACACCAAATTGCTACCCATTGGTCTCCTGACAGATGAATTCAACAGATGAATGAGGCTTTGGGAATTCTTCCACAAGCTACAAGACGTTAGCAGCGAGCACAATAGGGAGAAAGCCCAACGAAAGCAACATATTCGACAGAGAGTTGCACAGTGCAGCGACCAAAAAAGTAAGAGTCGTGTTGGACACCTCTGGAACATTGCTGTTCTTGGCTTGTTATCGACTTACATGCTGTCAGCAGGTATAACAACGCCAAATTCATTAGCTGCACTCACAAGATAGCGCAGGATGTTACCTCAACACAAGATAAAACGCAGCATCGTCATCAAACACTGTATAATCCATCGTCGCACAGATTAGAATGGACTACTGCAAACAAGCATACTGACAAATAAACAACCAGAAACACAAAAGAGAGCAATTGCTGATGCGGCCAAATAACACAACCGTCAACTCAACAGACTGATTTCTGACATTTGATCCACACCTTCAGATTATCCTATGCACCCGCATCCTGCGTAATTGTCGCATTGAAAACTTCAATCCATTCCGAAGGTATACAAACAAAGATACCTGAATGGCCAATCATGTCAGGGAACGGAATCTGTTATGCGAACCTCTGTGGCTGTGTCGAAGGTTGCCTGAAACGAATGCACAAGGAACCCTCAGTTTCGAATAGGAAACTAAAGTCTTCATAGAGAAACTCAGCATTTCTCCTCCAGACAAAGCAGGAACAGTCCACGTCACAGTGCAATGTTTGAAATTCTGCAACAACATCCCCCACCACGACGGCACAAATGCAACAGCCTTACCACTCAACGCCAACAACTGCCAATTTCCACATTCCACATTTCATCCCCCAACTCATTTGCTCCATCCTCGGATATGAAGTATTCACTTTCGACAACCAGACAGGAGAACACCAAGATATATCAACGAAAACTGATTATATGCGTCATGAGCTTTACATTTACAAGTTTCCACGAGATGAAGAGAACAAACGTTCTTGGTACATTATGTTTGGAGCACGTTCGGAAAAAACATTAACAGAACATCAATTATTTCAAGTATGGGGTAATAAATCTTCACTATTGGAGAACTGATGTCGGACGCACTTTCTGCTTATGAAATTCCTGGAGATGATTAATCAGATTGGGCGACTGATACAGTTAAGCGAATGAAACGTGACTTGTTGGAGATTTCTATTTTTTTCCCGCCCTATTTTCATTGGAATGATTGTCACTATTTAGTACACATAACCTGGATATTTTTCATGCATTGCTGCACGCATATGTGGAAACTCTATGATCTGAAATGAATTGAATCTTAATGAGCGTTGTTCCTTACTCCGAAATCATCAAAACCTCTCACATTGTCGTGGCGGGAATATGTTTGATGTTGCAGTAAAGACATTTCCTCACACGATACCTGTCTGAGAAACACCGACTGTTTTGTCCTGGGTTTCCTGTTACTGACATCCAGCAAACTCACAAAGTATTCCTTCCTTGTCGGCATGATGGGTTTCTCCCAGTTCTATTGTTTCTAGCTTCGTGAACTTTCGTTCATGCCACATTTGGTCAATGCTTCCTTGATATCAATAACATCCAGTTTCCTTTGGATTCGTGCTTCAAAATGTCTGTGCAATTTTGTGCTGAGATTGTGACAAGTTTTTGCCCATTTGGCGCTGCTGAAACGCAAATGCAGCATTTCAAATGAAACTGGCTTTCTTTGCTGAGCATGCTTTAACACAGTCGATCACGTCGTCCAAAATGTTGATGATTTTTGATAATTGGCTGACAGGCCAAACAGCATAGAGAAGGAGCAATAGATTATTTTTGATGCGCTAAAACGTCAGCAGTGCACTATTACTATGATCAGTGTTTGTTCTGTTGCCGTGCACATTCAGAATTATTGATTTGAAGGCAGAGATTACTTTATCATTTGCATGTTTGCTTCTAGAGAAACCATTGAATTAATATGAAATTTAAGGAAGTTCCATATATTTCACAATTAATAAAGAACTTGCATAAGTGGAAATGAAGTTGGAAGATGTATATTAATGTAATAATTGTGGATTGACTGTAATTAAAATTTTGATTGCTGGGCCATTACGTGCCAAAGTTGACTTTGCTGCTTTTATTCCTGATGAAGGGCTTTTGCCCGAAACGTCGATCTCGAAGCTCCTTGGATGCTGCCTGAACTGCTGTGCTCTTCCAGCACCACCAATCCAGAATTTGGTTTCGAGCATCTGCAGTCATTGTTTTTACCTAGCTGTATATTTCAGTCACGTTTGCAGTATTGTGTATCGTTCTTGTATTCACCCCAAAGGAAGGGCGGGAATATTTTGTACAGGGTGGAAAAGAGGATGAGCACAACGTTATCTGGACTGGAGTGAATGATGCACCAGGAGAGGTAGAACATATTTAGAGTCACTGAAACGTTGGAAGCTGAAGGACCCCCTGACAGAAAAAAAACAATTTTCAGAGTCATGGACATGGTTGGCAAATGCAGTTTTTCCCTTTGAGCGAAATGTCAAATCCTTGGGGCCGTAGTTCTTAGTTGAGAACAGGAACATTTGAAAGGGGTATTTCATTGTAATAGAAGCAGGAGTAGACAATTTGTCCAAACGAACCTGCTACAACACTCGTTAAGATCATGGTTGATCTATCCTTTATCTCAACTCCGACCAGCATTATCCACATAAACGTCGATTTCCCAACCTTGCAAAAACCTATCCAGCTATGTCTTGAATAATGGAGCTGACTCTCCTGCTTCCTTCGTCCGACACAAAGCAACAAATGCAGATGCTGGAATCCAAAGTAGTAAGGCAGGAGGCTGGGAGAACATAGCAAATCGGCAGCATGAGGAGTGTTGAAAAGTTCTGAAGAAGCATTACATCCGAAAAGTTGACTTCTACACTTCCTGATGCTGTCTTGTTTGCTGTGTTGTTCCAGCCACCTGCCTATCTACTGCTTCCAGGACTCGAGAAATTCATAGGATCACTACTCTCTGTGGAAGAAAAGAGATTTAGCTGGCCTAAATCTACTCCCCCTAATCTTGAAACCATGTCACGGAACCCGTGTCTCAACCACAATCAGAAACAAATTGCCTGCCTCTCTCTTATCTATCCCTGCCAAAATTGCGTATGTTTCTGGAAGACATGCTCTCATTCTTCGAAATTTTAGTGACAGAGTCACAGGTGGCTCAACCTCTCCTCATTTGGCAACGCTCTCATTGGTGGAATCAATCTGGTGAGCCTCCTCTGCATTACTTCCAAAGCCAGTGCAACTTTCCCAAAGTATGGAGGTCAGAATTTACAGAATATTCCAGGCGTGGCATCAATTGTCCGAGAACCTCTCTGTTTTTAATTTCAATCCCTCGTGCAAGGAAAGCAGACATTTAGTTTGCCTTCCAGATTAACTGTTGCCCCTGCAAAATCAACTTGCAGTGATTCATATACCAAAACTACTCAGTCCTATTGCACAACAGTAGGCTGGAAATTTCTCCATTAAATAGTACTCTGATCGACGATTTTTATTTCCGAAATGGATAACCACATATTTACCAACATGGTACTCCATCAGCTAAAACCTTGCACACTCGCTTCTCTATTGAAATCTCTCTGCAGACGCTCCACATACTCTGCACAGTTTGGCTTTCGACTCAATTGATTGTCAGGAGCAATCTCGTCCTTCTACTCGAAATCATTCACATGAATCATCACAATGTGTGGGCACAACATCGCTTCGTTTGTTACCTCACTCACCACTGATCTTCAATCAGCAAAACAACCACTTCCCCCTACTATGTTTTCTCTTGCTTAACCAGTCTCCTATCCTTGCTCGGACATTCTCCGGAACTCCATGTCCACCAAGCTACGTTTTTTGATTTACACAGAAGGGTTCAACAGGCCTGACACTCTCGAGTATCTGAGGTGATAGAGAAATGTACGATAGCAACATCTAATACATATTTAAACAGAAGTATGTAAAGACAGAAAATAGAGGAGTATGGACCATGCTCGGACAGGCTGGATTAATTGCAAATGATATCGCGTTTGGCAGCGGCATGATGGGCGAAGGTTCTCTTCCTGCATTGTGCTGTTTTTTGCTCTCTGTCCGAAGTAACTGCATTGATATTATTTTTGCATTTTTTGATGTGCTTTTACAGCACCACACTATTTGACTCTGGTCTGCAGTCTTCACACTCTCCAGAATGAAAGGAACCATTAGTTACAAAAATTGTTGACAAGAAATATTCAATTTTGCTACACAGTAGGATCCTATCTGATCACATTTCGGACAGGTCAGAATAAGCAACTTAATTGCAACAAACTGGGAGTGACGGTCAACAAATATTGATGCAGAGAATTCGAAACAATACATGAAATGCGTCCTTGCATTTAAATCTACTGCAAAAAGCCCAGCTGAGGGATATACAACGTGCAGTTGCAAAGCCATAAGCTAGTTCCATTGCGTTGTGGTGTTGAAACTTTGTGTTCACTGAATAATTAGAGAAGTTTGATTAATCCAGAAAAAAATGTTTCCAATTATATGACATAAGAGGTCATGGAACTGCTCAAATTCTCCACAGAAGACTTGATCAGATAATTGTTGGCAAAATGCGTCAAAGAACAATCAATGGGGAACAGTTTGGTCGATAGAACCAAAGAGGGGAAAATACCAGAATCTGAGTTGCCCTTGGAGCAGTGCATGATGGAATGTCTCTTGTAAGGCATGTTCAAGGCTGTAACAGCAAAAGGGAAGGATTATGATTGTTCATCTCTCTCGGTGAGGTTCAATGGCTTGCTGTCCAATTTATGAGAGGTGGCGTGAGGAAATTGAAGTGTGTTGTTTGGTGATAATTCAACAGAACATCTGTTAACCATCAACATTTGTGGTAATTTTTTGTTTGCGTTTTACATTTGATGTGCACTCTGCGTGGGCAATCACATAGCTACACAAAGTTAGCTGACTACATGTTACTGCGAGTTATTGGCACTCCAAATTAACAATGTCTTGTATTCTGATGGATTTCGTCCCAATGTTCTCCAAAGCAAACTTCAGTAAGCTCTCTGTAGATCATTTTTAACTTTACAAAACTAATTAGGTTAGTGAAAGATTTCTTTGGATTGTTAAACACAGAATGTGAATCATTTATTCGTTAATACCTGAAAACACCGAGTATTTACATTAACATCTGCTATGTGTAAATTTTAGAAGCTTTAATCCTAAAGGCGTTGTGATTGGGCACTTGGGTATGTTCCAGGTTTATAGACACAATGAACATGTTTTGTTAATTAAATTCATAATCAACTAATTTATTGGACTTATTTGAAGAAGTGCTAAATGGGAGTAAGTTGATATGTTTTACACCGCTTTTCAGAAAAGAAATCATGTCAAAAACTAATCAGATCAAAAGCTATTGTGAAAATAAAACATGATTGGTATTGCCAATAAAATATTGTCATTGAAGGAAGATTGACTTGGCTACACGAAAACGAGGAGAAGAATAAACTGGCATTTTTATCAAGCTGGTGGGATATCAGGCACGTTGCAAAAAAAAAAAGATCAGTGCTGTGGTTTCAAAGCTTTTCAGCTGCTTATAAATATTTGAACGAAGAACGGAAGTTACTATTGGTAGATTTCATGATATCACAAAGATTTTCCGGAAAGTGAATTGTGAAAAAGAAATATGTCGAATTAAATGCAGTTTGGGCAAGTTAATCTTTTGTATTGGAGCCAAATTGGAGTGGCCAGCATGCACACTGAAGGATGCTAATTCGTTGGAAGGACTTCAACGAGATTTATATGACTAACAACGGCAATAAGTTGATTGCCTTTTTTTGGATAAGTTTGTTGAACAAGGCCTGTAACCTTCTGATATTTCGAATCGTCACCGTTGATACGCTGAAAGCCGAAATATCCTGAGGAGTCTCAAATGGCAGTATTTGTGAATGATTTTCCTGTTGTGGGAGATTCCAGAGCTTGTGTCCTTACTTTCTCAAAGAAGATAAGAACATAAGAATTAGGAGCAAGAATAGGCCATGTGGCCTTTCAAGCCGACTCTGCCATTCAGCAATATCATGGCTGATCTTTCTTGGCCTCAGCTCCATTCGAATGCCATCCCACCGAAATAATTAATTGCTTTATGGTTCAAAAATATAAAGGTTAATAATTTAAGATTGTAAGACATACAGGAGCAAGTCAATTTTTGATGGTGAGAGATGAGGGGATATGAAATTCAAAAGGAATATTGCCAGGAAAGATCGTAACATAATGAATTCATGATGAGAAGAACGTTGTTCCGTTACGGAAAGTGACGTTTCAGAGTTCAGTGAAAAGTGTTGAACTGACGGTACGTGTCTGTGAGAAATGTTTGGTTCTTGGTATGCAGTTGATCCTTGGCAAGCCCACAGTTGGGAATAACAGCTACTCTCATCAAAAAGCACACTAAAACTGGCAAATTAAGTACTACAGGAACAGAAGATCAAATTACATAACAGAAGTAAAGCACAGGAATAGGCCGTTCGGCTATCCAAGCGCGGAGGAGAAAGTGAGGTCTGCAGATGCTGGAGATCAGAGCTGGAAATGTGTTGCTGGAAAAGCGCAGCAGGTCAGGCAGCATCCAGGGAACAGGAGAATCGAAGTTTCGGGCATAAGCCCTTCTTCAGGAATGAGGAAAGTTTGTTCAGCAGGCTAAGATAAAAGGAAGGGAGGAGCGACTTGGGGGAGAGGCGTCGGAAATGAGATAGGTGGAAAGAGGTCAAGGTGAGGGTGATAGGTCAGACTGGGGTGGGGGCGGAGAGGTCGGGAAGAAGATTGCAGGCTAGGAAGGCGGTGCTGAATTCGATGGATTTGACTGAGACAGGGTGGGGGGAGGGGAAATTAGGAAACTGGTGAAACCGAGTTCATCCCTTGTGGTTGGAGGGTTCCGAGGCGGAAGATGAGGCGTTCTTCCTCCAACCGTCGTTTTGTTGTGGTCTGACGATGGAGGAGTCCAAAGACCTGCATATCCTTGGTGGAGTGGGAGGGGGAATTGAAATGTTGAGCTACAGGGTGGTTGGGTTGGTTGGTCTGGGTGTCCCAGAGGTGTTCTCTGAAACGCTCCGCAAGTAGCCGGCCTGTCTCCCCAATATAGAGGAGGCCACATCGGGTGCAGAGGATGCAATAGATGATGTGTGTGGAGGTGCAGGTGAATCTGTGGCGGATATGTAAGTTTCCTTTGGGGCCTTGGAGGGAGGTGAGGGGGGAGGTGTGGGCGCAAGTCTTGCACCTCCTGCGGTTGCAGGGGAAGGTGCCGGGAGTGGAGGTTGGGTTGGTGGGGGGTGTGGATCTGACGAGGGAGTCACGGAGGGAGTGGTCTTTACGGAATGCTGATAGGGAGGGGAGGGAAATATATCCTTGGTGGTGGGGTCCGTTTGGAGGTAGGGGAAATGACGGCGGATGATGCGCTGTACATGGAGATTGGTGGGGTGGTAGGTGAGGACCAGTGGGGTTCTGTCCTGGTGGCGGTTGGAGGGGCGGGCCTCAAGGGCGGAGGAGCGGGAAGTGGAAGAGATGCGGTGGAGGGCATCGTCGACCACGTCGGGGGGGAAATTGCGGTCCTTGAAGAAGGAGGCCATCTGGGTTGTGCGTTTATGGAACTGGTCCTCCTGGGAGCAGATGCGGCGGAGTCGAAGGAATTGGGAGAATGGGATGGCGTTTTTACAGGGGGCAGGATGGGAGGAGGTGTAGTCCAGGTAGCTGTGGGAGTCGGTCGTTTGTAGTAGATGTCCGTGTTGATTCGGTCGCCTGAGATAGAAATAGAAAGGTCGAGGAAGGGGAGGGAGGAATCTGAGACTGTCCAGGTGAATTTGAGGTCGGGGTGGAAGGTGTTGGTGAAGTGGATGAACTGTTCAAACTCCTCGTGGGAGCACGAGGCGGCGCCGATACAGTCATCGATGTAGCGGAGGAAAAGGTGGGGGGTGGGGCCAGTGTAGTTGCGGAAGATGGATTGTTCCACATATCCTACGAAGAGGAAGGCATAGCTGGGGCCCATGCGGGAGGCAATCATCCAAGCGGGAGGCAATCATCATGTCCTAACAAAACATATAGAATATCTTCGGCTCTTATAGTATCCTTTTTCCTCTATTCCCACTATTCCCTCCCTCTTCATGGAAATACCCAAATGCCTCGTAATTGCCATTAATGTGCCTGCTTTCACAATCCTCTTCTGGGAGTGATTTCCAAGCACCTAATACTCTGCCTGAAAAAAAATCACTCGCACGTATCCCTTAAACGTTCCCACTCTGAACTTGAACCTGTGCCCCCTCGTCAATCAAACTTCAACACGGGGAAAAAGCCTTTTACTACCAACTATATGTATGGCTTTCATAGTTTTGTAGACAGCTATCTGATTTTCTCTCAGTAGCCGTCTTTCCAGGTAAAATAATACTCGTCTTTCTCAATCTTCTACTCAAGCAATGACCTCAGGATTCGGCAATATAGTGCTGAACCTTATCTTCAACCTCATTAAAGCTCCCAAGTCATTCTCATGATGTGGCGACGAAAGCGACACATTATACTCAAACTCTGGCCGAACAAGTGTTTTCCGTCGCTGCAACACGGTTTGACATGTCCTCTATGCCCCAGACGAAGAAGGCAAGCATTCTATATGCCTTTTTCATCATACTGGTCACATGCGTTTTCACTTTTAGGAAACTGTGGAACTGCACGACGAGATCCGTCCATATGTTAATATCCCTAACGGTTCTGCTATTTACAATACAAATCACACCTAACTTTGAGACTACAAAATGCATCAACTTGCATTTGTTTGGAAGAATTTCCATCTCCCATTTTTGTGCCCAAGTCGCCAATCTATCTATATAGTGTTGAGTCTTTCATAATCATTGTCTCAATCAGCAACTCCAACAAGTATCGTATCGACTGCAAACCTATTAATCAGAGAGCCCACACTTTCTTCGAGATCATTTATATTTACTGCAAACAGCATGTGAACTAAAATTGATCCTTGTGGAATAGCACTTTTTGGTCGTGTCAGTCCCCTTTCACTGATACCGTCTGTCTTATATCACTAAGTCTGTTTTGTATCCGATTGGCCGAATTTCATGTGAAATCAGTATCGAACAAATCCGCTGTGTGAGAGTTTATCAAATGGCGTACAAACATCCATATAAATTATATCCACAGACCTTCCGTCATCAACTATCCTTGTCATCTCTTCCAAACCTCCAATCAGGTTGGAGGGAGATGACCCTTCCCATACTGCCTATCAGTAACTATTCCATTTTCTTCAAACCTTATCCCTCTGTATTTTCACCAAGAGGTTTCCCCAAGATTGACTTCAGCCTCACCAGCCAATAATTTCCTACATTATTCCTAATTGTTTTCTTGAGCAAGTGAACAACGTTGGCTGGTCTCCAGTCCTCTGGAACCTCGCTTGTTGTCAACGAGGCTATGAAGCTATTTGCTTAGTTCTAAACTATTTCTTCCTTGCCTCACGTATGAATTGGGGATAATTTCCCATCTGGCCTTGGGTACTTCTCTGTTTTGATGCATTTTCAAAGAACCAGAACTTCTTCTTGAATATATGGCAATTCTCTCGAGTCTTCACACAATCATCGCTGACGTCCACATCGGTCATGCAATTCTCCTTGGTGAATACTGACACAAAGTATTATCGAGGATCTCTCCCACAACCCGTGGCTCCACACATAACGTCCCTCATTTGCCTTCGAGGGGGGCTACTCTTTAAACAGTTATCTTCTTTCTTCTATTATATGCGTCAGAAGCCTTGGGATTCTTCTTGACTCAGTTTACTAACCACATTTCTTGGTCCATTTTTACATTCCCAATTCTGTGTTTACGTTCCTTCCTACTTTTTCTATACTAGTCAGTACTCCTTCAGTTTATAACTGCCGAGACCTATCGTTTGGTTCATTTTTTCCCACTTTTCACTAAGCTTATAATTTCCCTTGCCATCCATGGTATCCAAATATTGCTTATGCTTACCTTCGGTCTTTCAGGATAATGCATGTCCCGCACTTGAATGAAGTCTCCTTTAGGGCTTCCCACGTCCCAGACGTAGATGTGACCTCAAATAACTGCTCCGAATTCATATTGCCCATTTCCTGTTTAATTTAGATAAATTGGCTCTTGCCCACCTCACCCGTGGCTCAAACGTGTTCATGTCCACGCTGCATAATATCTTATGGAGTTTGGTCACTTTGTATATCCTGGGAGTTTTCCGCACTGTATGACAACAAGGTGTAAAAATAAAATCAAAGAGGAGAGGCAAAAATGTTGAAGTACGTAGTGAGAGACTATGCTTGACAAAAAAAAGTGAAGAACAAATTTGATATTTTGTTTCAGAAGCATTAGGTGTTTTTCAACAAAAAGCAGAAAATCAGAAACTGTTGGATCAAAAAGTATGAACAGAATAAATCTATGCACGTGTACCAAAATGTGACTAGCATTAAAATGAAGTCTTGATGAGAAAACGGAGTTCACACATGGAGACCACGAGGATGATGAGAACGAGGTAGAAGTTAATCACATTGCATTAATAATGGGTTACATAAAGTAGAATTTGCGTAACACTTGAAATACCATAAGGAGGTCAATTGGGAGCAAGGAAAGTACAAGTTCAAAAACAAATATAATTTTATTGTTTTGGAATACAAAAGGACTTGATTGAATATAGTGGGCACGTCATATGTGTGAGGTATTTCGAAAACTTCAGCCAGTGATACAACCGGCATGTTGGATACACATTGCTGCACTTGCGAAAACCTTTTGGAAAAAGAGTAATTAATACAGAGGACTTCATCGAATGCGACAACAAGATTTATTCAACATAGTGGACGCGTCTACTACATTTCCAGGGACCAATTCATTACACAGTACCATGCCAAAACGTATTGCAGAAATGGTGTTCAAGATTCTGTTTTATTTTAACTTGATACTGTCTACCCACAGAAATACAAGCGGATCTTGGGCCAAATTTTACATCGAAGTCGTAAATCTACTGTATGCCATCCAGAAACGAGACAACAGTAGAACAGTTGCATCAGGTTCAAATATGATTCTGAGTCCTTATAGTAATTATTAAGCATTGGATCGGGGTAAAGTAATTTAATTTGTAAACCTTGCAACTGGGCATGCACAGAATGAAACATCTCAATTCAGTCCGTTTGAATTGTCTGTTGGAGATGATTTGAAATTACCTCAAGAAAGAATTCAGAAAGAATCGATGAGGAAAGTTTCAGATATCACGTATTTAGACTTTCTGTCAAATGATTTGAAAAGATTAAATAGAGTAAGATGAGTTGGTCAGACGGCATTAGAGACTATCAGATCATGTGATGAAACATGAAGCAGACAGGAAATCGTATTTTCGAAAGTTTGATCGTGGAAATGCAACGTTAGCATTGCCTCATCATCAAACATAAGGTTTAGACTGCCTTATCGACTTGAAAGGAAATTGTGTGAGTTGAATTACTTGATAAGAACGCCATTACAGAAAGAAATCTATCTGAGTTTCTTATGTGAATATGCCCAAAATTTTATTTGATCGCGAAGGAAATCAAAATGAGAATGTTGTATTGGTTGCAACACAGACTAATATATGAAGTTCAGATGGTACTGAATTCAACATTCCTCAAATTAAAGTGGACAAGAAAGAAGTTGTCAACAAATGCGACACATTATTGAGACGCCTTCCAGAGGAACAACAAAATAACCTGAGACATTTATGTCAAATGCATTGCGAGAAATTGGGAACAAGCTGGGAGGTACTAGTCTGATTTAGCATAGGTATATATTTACACATTGGAAAGCATTTTCAATTAAGCAGCATTCGAATAGACCTAACCCTCCAAAGATGTCACAGGTTCAAATAGACAATGAGCACATGCTGAAAGACAACAAAATGGAAGTTCGTCACAGCAATTTGAGCTCACTAAGTTAATGGCTCCAAGATCAGATGGTGCCCATGATTGTAGGTGGACTATGGCCAGTAAATGCAATTACAATGTGTGATTAATATACTGTACCACGTTTGGAACAGTGTATTGAGAAATTAAAACACGTAACTTACGATGAAAGTTGGATTTCATCAGACGATACAGGTGAGTACTTCTATTTTGAAAAAATAAAGGACAGTTCTGCTTTCATGATACAGAATGGGCAATACCAATTTGAAGCAATACCATTTTTATGAATTGCCAGCCACATTCCAAAGACTAAGCAGTATAGTCATTTCTGGATCACCGAATTGCACGGTAGATATTGATGGTGATTTTTAGCTACACATGGAAGGAAGATTTGGATCATCTTTCATAAGAACATAGAACATAGAAGAATACAGCGGAGTACAGGCCCTTTGGCCCTCGATGTTGCCCCGATCCAAGCCCACCTAACCTATACTAACCCACTATCCTCCATATACCTATCCAATGCCCGCTTAAATGCCCATAAAGAGGGAGAGTCCGCCACTGATACTGGCAGGGCATTCCATGAACTTACGACTCGCTGAGTGAAGAACCTACCCCTAACTTCAGTCCTATATCTACCCCCCCTTAATTTAAAGCTATGCCCCCTTGTAATACCCGACTCCATACGCGGGAAAAGGTTCACACTGTCAACCCTATCTAACCCCCTAATCATCTTGTACACCTCAATCAAGTCACCCCTAAACCTTCTTTTCTCTAATGAAAACAGCCCCAAGTGTCTCAGTCTTTCCTCATACGATCTTCCTTTCATACCAGGCAACATCCTGGTAAACCTCCTCTGCACCCGTTCCAGTGCCTCCACATCCTTCCTATAGTATGGCGACCAAAACTGCACACAATATTCCAGATGCGGCCGCACCAGAGTCTTATACAACTGCATCATGACCTCAGGACTCCGGAACTCAATTCCTCTACCAATAAAAGCCAGTACGCCATATGCCTTCCTCACCGCACTATTTACCTGGGTGGCAACTTTCAGAGATCTGTGTACATGGACACCAAGATCCCTCTGCTCATCCACACTACCAAGTATCCGACCATTAGCCCACTACCCCATCTTTTTGTTATTCTTCCCAAAGTGAATCACCTCACACTTAGCTACATTGAATTCCATTTGCCACCTTTCTGCCCAGCTCTGCAGCTTCTCTATATCCTGCTGTAACCTGCCACATCCTTCCTCACTGTCAACAACTCCTCCGACTTTCGTATCATCCGCAAACTTGCTCACCCAACCTTCTAACCCCTCTTCCAGGTCATTTATAAAAATGACAAACAGCAATGGTCCCAAAACAGATCCTTGCGGAACACCGCTAGTGACGGCACTCCTTGAAGAAACTTTGCCATCAACTACTACCCTCTGTCTTCTTCCATCCAGCCAATTCCTAATCCAAACCTCCAACTCACCCTCAATGCCATATCTTCGTATTTTCTGCAGTAGCTTACCATGGGGAACCTGATCAAACGCCTTACTAACATCCATTTATACACATCTACCGCTTTCCCCTCATCAACCTCCTTCATCACCTTTTCAAAGAATTCAATAAGTTTTGTGAGGCACGACCTGCCCTTCACAAAACCATGCTGACTATCCTTGATCACATTATCCCTATCCAGATGTGCATAAATCCTATCCCTTACAATTCTCTCTAAGACCTTGCCCACAACAGAAGTGAGACTCACCGGCCTATAGTTACTACGGTTATCCCTACTCCCCTTTTTGAACAAGGGAACCACATTTGCTATCCTCCAGTCTTCTGGCACTGCTCCTGTAGACAAAGAGGACATAAAAATCAAGGCCAATGGCTCTGCAATCTCCTCCCTTGCTTCCCAGAGAATCCTAGGATAAATGCCATCAGGCCCAGGGGACTTATCTATTTTCACCTTTTCCAGGATTTCCAACACCTCTTCTCTACATACCTCAAAGCCATCCATTCTACTTATTTGTGACTCAGTATTCACATCGACGACAATGCCCTGTTCCTGAGTAAATACTGAAGAAAAGTATTCATTCAGTGTCTCCCCAATCTCTTCCGCCTCCACACGCAACTTCCCACTACTATCCTTGACTGGACCTATTCCTACCCTAGTCATTCTTTTATTCCTAACATACCTATAGAAAGCCTTAGGGTTTTCCCTAATCCTACCGACTAAGGACCTTTCATGTCCCCTCCTTGCTGCTCTTAGCTCTCTCTTCAGGTCCTTCCTGGCTACCCTATAACTCTCAATCGCCCCAATTGAAACTTCACGTCTCATCTTGAGATAGGCCGCCCTCTTCCATTTAACAAGGGATTCCAATTCCTTATTAAACCACGGCTCCCTCGCATGACCCTTTCCTCCCTGCCTGACAGGTACATAATTATCAAGGACACTCAATAGTTGCTCCTTGAACAAGCTCCACATATCATTTACACTCTTGCCTTGGAGTCTACTTTTCCAAGCCACACATCCTAAGTCATGCCTCACCGCATCATAATTTCCCTGACCCCAGCTATAACTCTTGCCCTGTAGTACACACTTATCCCTCTCCATCACGAGAGTAAAAATCACCGAATTATGGTCACTATCCCCAAAGTGCTCACCTACCTCTAATTCTAACACCTGGCCTGGTTCGTTACGCAGAACCAAATCCAGTATGGCCTCACCTCTTGTTGGCCTGTCTACATATTGTGTCAGGAAACTCTCCTGCACACATTGAACAAACACTGACCCATCTAACGAACTTGAGCTATAGCTTTCCCAATCAATATCAGGAAAGTTAAAGTCCCCCATAACAACCACCCTATTACTGTCACTCATCTCCTGAATCACCTTCCCTATCCTTTCTTCAATGATTCTAGGACTATTAGGAGGCCTGTAAAAGACTCCTAACAGGGTGACCTCACCTTTCCTATTCCTAACCTCAGCCCAAACTACCTCAGATGGCAAGTCCTCATCCATCGTCCTTTCCACCACTGTAATACTATCTTTGACAAGCAATGCCACACCTCCCCCTCTTTTACCCCCACCTCTGACCCTACTAAAACATTTAAATCCAGGAACCTGCAACAGCCAATCCTGTCCCTGTTCTAGCCATGTCTCCGTAATAGCCACAACATCGAAGTCACAGGAACCAACCCACGCTGCAAGTTCACCTACCTTATTTCGTATACTTCTTGCATTGAAGTATACACACTTCAAGCCACTTTCCTGTTTACAGGCACCCTCCTTTGAAATTGATGCCATGTTCCTAACCTCCCTACACTCCAGGCCCTGCACCCTGAAGCTACAATCTGGGTTCCCATGCCCCTGCAGAGTTAGTTTAAACCCCCCCCCCACCCCGCCAAGAGCACTAGCAAACCTCCCCCCAAGGATACTGGTGCCCCTCAGGTTCAGGTGTAGACCATCCTGTTTATAGAGGTCCCACCGTCCCCAGAAAGAACCCCAGTTATCCAAAAACCGGAATCCCTCCCTCCTGCACCATCCCTGTAGCCACGCATTTAAGTGTTCTCTTTCCCTATTCCTCGAATCTCTATCACGTGGCACGGGTAACAAACCAGAGACAACAACTCTGTTCGTTCTAACTCTGAGCTTCCAACCTAGCTCCCTGAAAGCCTGTCTAACATCCTCGGCACTCCTCCTACCTATGTCGTTGGTGCCAACATGGACCACGACTTCGGGCTGCTCTCCCCCTCCCTCCAGGACCCGGAAAACACGATCAGAGACATCACGTACCCTTGCACCTGGGAGGCAACATACCAAACGTGAGTCTCTCTCGTTCCCACAAAACCGCCTATCTGTGCCCCGAACTATCGAGTCCCCAATTACTACTGCTCTGCTCTTCTTCACCCTTCCCTTCTGAGTAACGGGGACAGGCTCTGTGCCAGAGACCTGAGCCCCGTTACTTGCCCCTGGTAAGTCATCCCCCCCACAAGTATCCAAAACGGTATACTTGTTCTTGAGGGGAACGGCCGCAGGGGGTCCCTGCACTGGCTGCTTCCTCCCAGTCCCCCTCACTGTCACCCATCTATCTGCCATCTTTGGAGTTACTACTTCCCTATAACTCTGATCTATGACCCCCTCTGCCTCCCGAATGATCCGAAGTTCATCCAACTCCAGCTCCAGTTCGCTAACACGGTCTTGGAGGAGCTGGAGATGGGTGCACTTCCCGCAAGTGTAATCGGCAGGGACGTCGATGGCATCCCTCACCTCATACATGTTGCATGAGACTTGATGCATCGTGATAAACCTGACTGAGAATAACATTTTAAAAGCCCAAACCATATTCCTCGTCCATGATATTTTTGGCATGGACAAATGCGCAAATGGGATGTGGAAATGAAAATCTATTTCGAGGTTACGATACTATGGATGAAGAGGTAAATGTGGCGATTCCTCGGGTTGAGTAATTTTCCTCACTGGAAGTTTATGCCAAATTTTAACAGTGTGGTTGATCCACTGACTGCTCTTGAAGGGGTGCGGAAACTTTCAGTGGATCGAGAATTGTGATAAGGCATGAGACAGCCTAAAAGCTGCCTTATGTATCTCCGCAATGCCATTCAAAGTGGTTAATGATGGAAGTGATACGGATATCGCTGAACCAACCTTGAAAGAAGAAGTCGAGAAAATAGAAAGAGCGTTTGGCATTGTTTCCAGAAAATTGAATAGTTAGCCACAGAAATATTCCAAACAGAGATGGAGGTCTTCCGTTTAGTCTTGGCATTGCATAATTTCAAAATATTTGTTGGTAATAATGTGTCTCAGACATGTGTATTTTCTGGTCATAAGTAATGAAAGTATTTGGGGAAAAAACGTATGTATGAAAATCCTCGACTGCTTTAATGGAACGTATTATTGCAGCTATTCAATTTTAAATTTGTACACGTTTCAGGATGAGACAATATAATTGATATCAAAGGTCGAGGCGTTTGGTGCTGGGGAAAAGAGGACTGAAAAGACTGTAAGAGTGAATGCTTGTATACTTAGAGTCAAATAAAGTCATTGTTATCTATTGATTGTCCATTTCCATTCAGTGGGGCATGCAACGACATTATGGAGTTAAGAATTAAGTTTTATTTTTAATTAAGAAAGCTTCATAAAGAGGGTGCAAACAATCTGCTTAAATCCAAGCGAGTAAACAACTTGAGAGGCTTGGGGCACTTATATTCTAACAATAGACGGAGCCGAATTGCTTGAGGTCAAGCACAGTCAAACCCAGGTAATTGTACATACTGAGGTCTTGAAGCTGGATGCGGAAGCAAGTATTTTTAACTGTGTCACAGGTAAACGTTAGGGTTCTCTTCCTGACCACTCAAATTGCGTGCAAGATTATCTGCTTTCGTGAATTTGACTTTGCCAAACGTGTACTTATGGGATGTTACGATATTGGACCAGTTAATCAACAGTCGGTAATATATCAATTATCCTGTTAAGAGTGTTGTACTTGATACACGGACAAACACTGTTTTAACTGAGATCTGTTGGAAAATAAATTCAATATTAATTGTCTGAACAAAATATTTCTTTTTTTGTGAAATAAACGCTCAAACCTATATGCTTAATGGCTGTGCGAGATGATAGAAATGAGTCATTCGCTTCCTTCCACGTCCAAATCATTCTGAATAGAAGCAATTGTTTTATCCCGTTATGTCTCTATCTTTTGTTCAGAAGCACGGCTGAATAATCATGACGCTGTTAATTTTCCCACTTTCCAAATGGACTCCACATTTTCTTTAAATAATCCAAGGCTGAGCAATTCACTGAAGTGTTAATGTTGGAGGACGTTGAGACCAGTGGTCATAATTCCATTAGTTCCGTTGGAGGAAATGGCCTGGCTGCATTATTACGAGACTATATTTTCAGCGATGTACTGAAATAATATTCCATTTTTTCATCAGTAATTTTAACGTGGACAAAGAAATGGTATCGAACGAGCCAGGCAAATATTTTTTCATGTCTTGAAACAGTTCACTTTAAAGTGAGGAGGTTCTGGATACGTTACATCAAACATGAATGTTAATAAATTTCGAAGCAGTGATCACAGAACATTGTGCGAAGATAGGCAAGACGTTGTGGGATCCTGGCATAGAAACATGTATCGTTTACAGCTAGAAGCGACGTGCCTGAAATGTTCAGGGTGGCCAATCTAGTGATTATCAAAAAGAAGATCGACAGGTGACATATCTGAAAATGCCAGGGTAGCTAACTAGCTGACTTTATTTTAAAAATGGCTGTAAAGAAAAAGCTGGGGACTATGGATCACTTAGATTGACATCAGAGGTGGGCAATTTGTTGTTGGATGTTCTGAGAGATATATTTGCATGCAATTGGATTTGTAAAGACTGTTCAGGTGTCGTTAGCCTGAGTTTGTTAGCTGGAAATTATGTCGCACAAGGTTGTTGGAACATTTTATTTGAGGACAGAAACAAAACGGTTCTTGAGGACAGAGTTGTAGCTGTTGACCACATTCATTTTTGTGCAACCTTTGACGGGGGTATGCAATGATAAACTGATTCCTAAAATTAGATCGCATGGGCTTCAGGGAGAGCTCGCCAATTTGTTTTAAAAATGGCGAGGTTGTAGGGGACAGACGGTCGTGTGGAGTGTTGTTTTTCGGACTGGAGGCCTCTGATTAGCGATTTACACAGGGATAGGAATTTCGATTATTATTCATATCAACGATTTGTTTGAAAACTTAGAAAACATCGTTAACAAATTTGCAGTTTACAGCAAATTGGTGGTATACTTAACAGTGAAGAAGGTTATCAATGATACAAAGAGACCTTGAACATTGGGCTCATGAATGAGCCAACGGTGGATCAGTGCGTGGTTTTGCATTTTTGTAAAACAAACAAGCGTAACACATATATAGTTACTGTTTGTGTTTCGACAGGGAGTTAAATCCCTTTGTTAATGTAAACAGCAACACAGAAAAGATGCAACCCGTTCTGAGTTCTGTTAAAATTCGAGAAGCAAAGAACTATCCACGTGTTAATCAATTAATATAAAACATGACAATTTTATTCTTGAAGTCAAATATAGAATAATAAAACGAACAACTATTTTCAAGTCCTTTCTCTTACTTGGATCTTTTACCTCCCATTCTGCAATACTAGTCCGAGAAAAAAAACTTGATTACGATGTACAAAAAACAACATATGTTTCAAAAATAGTCAGGTTTATCGATTCTCCTGTGTAGATATTGCTCTGTAGATTCTCCCCAGGTCAGTTCCGATGTTCTTATATTCAAATTCAGACAGTTACCTTGCTGAAAGTTCTTTGACAAGCAAACTTGATTTGTTGGTCCTATGGCAGTTCTCTCTCCAGCTGTTCAAAATATCCGGATTTATATCCCAAAACATCGGAAAGGTTCATTGGTATTAATATTATCAAAATACTAAATGCAAATTTGTTTGGATTTTGGTTGCTTGGTGCACAATTTAAACTGATTGATTGCATTTGTATTTGAGTTTGTTTCATGGCAACTCAGCTGCATATACTTGTTTCAACCAACTGTTGCATTCTTACTTTTTCAGGTCTCTGTGCTTTGTCAGAATTTGCCGGCTTGTCAATGCTCTAAAATGCAGGGTTGTCAATTTTCTAACATGTACAGTCCCTCTACACATTCTGAACACTTTCTGCCATCCACTCTTCCTCCCAACACTCTCTCTTGCCATTGACACTCTCACTGTCCCTCCCCAATTGTCTCTTCTCCACCCCTTCTCTCTGTGTCCTAATTCTCTCTGTCTCCCGCTCCCTCACTCGCGCCCTCCCACTTTCCATCTAATCCTCTCTTTCTCTCACTCTATCCCGCCCCTCCCTCCATCCCATCTTCTCTCTCTCTACATTCTCTCTCCCAAAATGTCTCTGTCCTCGTTCCCTTTTCTCTGCCGTCCCTCTCTCTCTTTCCTCTCTCTCTCTCAACTCTCTCTTTCACCCGCTCTGCCTCGCCGTTCCAGTCTCTCTCCCCAGCAATCTGTCTCCCCAACTCTCTCTACCCCCACTCACTCTCTCTCCCACGGTCTCTCTCCTCCCACTGTATCTCCCTCTCTTTCTCCCCTCCCGTTCTTTTTCCCACTCTCTCCCCGACAATGCCTCATGCCCCATCGTTTTCTCTCTCACACCGCTTCCCCTCTCTTCCCACCTCACACACCATACCCTCTACCCTTTCTCCCTGTCTCTGTCTCTCTCCTCCTCTCTTTCCAACCTCTTTCTCTCTCTGGCTCTCCTCCTCTTTCCCTCCCCTTTCTCCTCTCTCCGCGTTTCTCTCTCGCCCCCACTCTCGCTCTCCCCTCTCTGTCCCCATTCTGTCTCATCCAGCCCACACTGTCTTCCCCACTCTCTGTCCTTTAACACGTCGCAATCTCACTCTCCCTCTGCACCTCTATCTCTCTCTCCCTATGTCTCGCATTCTCCTCGCTCCCTTCCTCTCTCTGTCACTCTCTCTCTTTATGGTAGCCTGCATCCCTCACTCTGATTCCCCGACTCTTTCTCCATCCCTCTCCCTCTCTACCCTATATCTATCCCCATTTCCTCTGTCTCTCCCAATATCTCTCGCTACCCCACCCTCCTTCTCTCTCCCCAGTGTCGCAAATCTTCCATCTCACTCTCCTCACACTCCCACTGTCTACTTCCGTTTGTCATTCGCCCTCTCTTCCCAAACTCTCTCTCTCTCTCCCACTCCGAAAAATATCTCCATGTCCTCCACTCTCTTTCTGCACCCCTCCCATTCTTTCCCCAATCCCACTCTATCCCCCTGCTTTCACCTCTCACTCACTCTATTCCACCACTCTCAGTCTGTCTCCCGACTCTCTCTCCTCTTCCTCTCTCTCTCCATCCCCATATGACTCCCACTCTCTTGTCTCCATTCTTCTACCTCCTGCCCCTCCGACCATATCCCTTTCTTCCTTCCTCCCTCTCTTCCCTCCCTTGTCTCCCCCGCTCCCTCTCTTCCTCTCTTGCCCTTGGTCTCTCTCGTTCTCCCTCCCTCTCCCCTCAATCCGTTTCGCACATCTCCCACTCTCTCCCCCTCTCTCCACTCTCCACATCACTACCCTCTATCTACTTCTTTCTCCCTCGACTTACATCCCCCTCTCGCACCACATCTCTCGCCGCCTTTTCCACGTTCTCTCCCTTCCCTTTCACTCTCTACCCCCTTCTCCTCTCTCACCTCCCTCTTCCTCTCGCCCACATCCCTCTCGCTTTCTCCCCAAAGCCCTCTCTTCCCTCCCTCCCTCTGCCGCCTCGCAGTCTCGGTCTCTTTCCCAAATTGTTTATCTCCGCCTCCCTCTTTCTCCCACCCTCTCCCTCTTCCATCTCTCTTCCCCTCTCTCTCATTCTGTCTGTCGCTACCACATCACACTCTCCATCTTTCCACCCCCAATCTCTCTCTCCCCATCCCTCTCATCCTCTATCCTCCCTCCGTCTCTCCCGCTCCCCGCTGTCTGCCTCCAATCACTCTCCCCTCCCTTCTGTCTCTTTTCTCGCATCACTCTGTTTTCCTTCCATCCCCTCCTACCCTACACTTTGTCACTGACGAACTATCTCGTCCCACCCTCTCTCTATCTCGCCTCTCTGACTCTGTCTCATGCTAACTCCCACTCTTGCTCTGCCCCACTCTCTCCATCGCCCCTGACACTCTCTCGCTCACTCCCGCTTTTCTCCCTCTCCTTTGCTCTCCCTCTCTGCCCCGTCTCTCATTTGCCCATTCACTCATTCTCTCTGTCCCCTCCCTACATCTCACCCACGACTACACTCTCACCCTATCCGTTGCTCCCTGGCTCCCTACTCGCACTCTCCCCAATCTCTCTTTCCCTTTCTCGCTACCTCTCCCACTTCCTCTCTCTATCATCCTTTCTGCCACTCCCGCACGATGTTTTCTCCATGTCCTCCCACTCTATGTCTCTCCCCCTCCCACTGTCTCACTCCCTTCAACAATTTCTCTCATCCCCCTCCCTTCCTTTCCACCCTCTCACTTCTCGACTCTCTTACCCTCCGTCGCTTCACCTTTCACTCTTGCACTCTTCCCACAGTTTCTCCCCCACTTTCTGTGTCTCTCCCTCTCCATCAAGCTAGCTCTGTCTTGCACCTCACTCCTCTTCCCCTACCATTCACTCTGACGTCTCCCCACCGATATCTCATAGATTCTCACGGTCACTCTTCGCCCTCCCTCTCTCCCGCCCCACCTTCTCATCGTCTCTCGCCCCGCTCCCCCTCTGTCTCTTTCCTTTCCTCTTTCTTCTCCCCCTCTCTCTCTACCCCTGCACTGCCTACCAACCTACCTCAATTTCTTCCACGGACCGCGCTCTCTCCCCTTTCTCTCTCCCCTCCCACTGTCTCACCTTCTCTGTCTCACTCCCACATTCTCTCACAGTTTCCTGTCTAGCTTTTCCACCCTCTCTCTCCCCCCTCACTCCCCGTCTCTCTCTTCTCCTCCTTCTCCCCACTCTCTCCCCGTCGCTCTCCCCCTCTCTGTGCAACCTCCATATCTATCGGCACCATTCTCCCTCTCTTCTGTGTCCCTATCTCTCCATCGCCGTCTCTCTGTACATCATTCTCACTCCCTGCGGCACTCAAGAACACACTGCCCATCCTTTTCTCTCTCGACCCTTCGCTCTCTCACTCCCTCCCTATTTCTCTTACCACCCTCTCTCGGTATTCCTCGCTCTCATTCCGCCCTCTCTCTCTTTCCTCCCACGCTAGGTCTCTCTGCTCCCCCCACCTTTGTTTATCCCGTTCACATTTTCTTTCCCCACATTCCACTCTCTCTAATTCCTCCTTCCACACCCTTTCATCTGCTCCCATTCTCTCTCACACACACCCCTCCCATTCTCTCCTCGTCCCTATCTCTCTCTTTCCCTGCCGTCCAATATCTCTATTTCCCCGTCCACTCCCTCTCTCTCTCGCAACCTCTCAACACCCTCTTCATCTACCTTTTCCGCTCTCTCCTCGACTCCCTCTCTTTTTGCCTTTCCATCTGTCTGACGATATCCCTTTCTTCGTCTCTCTCTACCCACCTCCCTTCTCTGTGCCTCTCCCTCCGTCTTACTCTCTCCCTTCATCCTCACCCTGTGTCTGACTCTCTCTCCCCTATCCTTCATCCCTTCCCCTCTGACGGTTTTTTCGCTCGTCCTTTCCTCTTCCTCTGACGCAGAGAATGGATGTGCGTGGAGAGAATGCTGATGGAAGGGCTGGAGAAGGGATAGAGAGATGTCAGGTTGGGAGGAGGAAAAAAATGGGGTGTAGTAAGAAATGCAGCAGCGAGACCGATACAACACGAGAGTGAGAGAAATGGTAAGGGATTGAGGGAAGAGCGGAGGACGTGTTAAATAACGGAGTGTAATAGAGAGCGAGAGACGTTGGAAGACAGAGTGAAAGCGAGATGGGGAAGAAAGAAAGAGTGTGTAGAGCGAGTGAGAATTATGAGGAGATTTGATGGCGAGAAGTAATGGGGAGATTGTGCAAGATAGTGTTGAGATGGGAAGGGGAGTGTGAGGGATGGAGCTAGAGAGAGAGATGGAAGCGGTCGACAGGGCGTGGGGAACGCAGTAGAGAGAGGAATTTTGCCATAGGCCAGGTTACAGTGAGGGACCCTGAGATGAAACTAAGGGCAGCAACTTAAACCCAGTTCCTGAGGTCTGGGCTCAGTTTCCTCCTATTGCCTGTGTAACAGGACGAGGGACTGAGTATGTCTCACTCCAGTTCAGTTTTCTCAACACAGATACAAACAACAATATTGTTCACTCTTCTGTCCGGCACTTTTTAATTAATATTTTTATTGCTTACAAATTGAAGTGATCGATACAGTCAATGGAATGTTTCCTTTGCTCACTGGCCTCTGAGTTGAGAGAGACATTGAAATGTGTACTTGTAACACACCTTGACTGGTTGGACAAACCAGCACTACCCTCGGACTGCTACCACAGCGACAGGCGACTGCATTACTGAAACATTTAACTGAAATGAGAAAATCCAGGTCGGAATAATTAATGAGTGAAGTTGATGGATGATTTTGTGTAAAAGGATATTCCCACACAGTTTTCAGCTGATATCTGATTTTTGTCTGAGTCACGGCATAAATTGTGGTGCTTGTGTAGCAACTGAGGAGCTGCAGCATGAAGCCCACTTGCTGCACACAGAAATCTCGAAGCACACATCTATAAGGAGAAAGTGAGGACTGCAGATGCTGGAGATCAGAGCCGAAAATATGTTGCTGGAAAAGCGCAGCAGGTCAGGCAGCATCCAAGGAGCAGGAGAATCGACGTTTCGGGCATGAGCCCTTCTTCAGGAATGAGGAGGGTGTGCCAACGAGGCTAAGATAAAAAATAGGGAGGAGGGACTTGGGTGAAGGGCGTTGACAATGCGATAGGTGGAAGGAGGTCAAGGTGAGGGTAATAGACCGGAGTGGGGGGTGGGGGCGGCGAGGTCAGGAACAAGATTGTAGGTTGGAAGGCGGTGCTGAGGAGATGACTTGGGGTGTGCAGTGAGAGAGGGACTCATTGAAATCCTTGTAGAGGGAGGAAGAGAGCTTCTTCAAGGAAGGCATCCTTGCAAGAGGATTCGCAGTAGGTTAAAATCTTCGAGAAGAAAGTGAGGACTGCAGATGCTGGAGATCAGAGCCGAAAATGTGTTGCTGGAAAAGCGCAGCAGGTCAGGCAGCATCCAAGGAGCAGGAGAACTAACCCTGTCGCACATATCTATACCCAATATCATGCTTCCACCTCCATACAGAATACACAATTAACGTTACCACAGAAAGGTGAAACTGGCTGCGGTCCAAAACAGTAAGATGATGGATTTTTGTTTTGGCTTCATATTTCTGCATCACACTGAGCATCCCCATTGGTATGAGCCTAGAATCTCCTGAGGGCTCTGCTGGTCACCGAAATGTTTCTGACGGTTAAAACATTGGGCAGTAGAATCAGGAGAAATCAGAGAGCTGGAGTTAGAATGTCCTGCCGGAACTTGATTGTTACATCACCACACCCGGGGATGTTACCCAGGTAATATCGAGCTTTGAGGATACAATGATAAAAATGCTATTTTAAAAGCTTAGCGCAGTCACTGTTCCCAAAATCACAGCAGCCGTTTTCTCACTGCAAGATATACTTTTCAGCTTCTTGGAACAAATGGCCACAAATCGATCGAAGGTGAAAGTGAGGGTGAACTAAAAACAACAGCAGCCAGTGGCTGCACAAAGCTGGACAGCGTGGATAATACACACGGTGATGGAGTAAAGAAAATAAAACTGTTCCCGACAAACAATGGGGACGTGTATCAATATAAAGTCGAGGATAATAACCAGTATATCCATCACTGCCATGCCCTCCAGGTAAGGTCTGACAATGTATAAACGAAGATGCAGATCGTCAATATGTTAACTGCGAGAAACGAATACAAAACATTATCAATCAGCCTGGAGGAAATATGACGAGTTTGATTGAGGGGCCCGTGAAACTTTCAAATATGTCACTGTATTCTGAGATTTATTAAAATAATTGGCGATTTATTAAAATAACAAATGGGAAGATTTGAATTACTGACAAAAATGTATCATGAAACATAAGAACCCCTCCCTGCACAAACACACCAAGACACATCCATAAGAACAGATGGTTTCTAGAACATTCCCAGAGACTCGATCATTAGGAAGCAAACACGATTTCTAATACGGTTTGAAAACATTGTTGTCCTGAACGATTCTCTCCCGGTTCCTTGAAGACAAACGGACGCTGGAAATTTCTATCTTTCAGTTTAGCTTGCGGTCGATCCTGTGTCGTGATGAAATGTAAACGAAGGGAAAACGTTAACAACCTGAGGGGACTTCGGAACAATGTTGCCTTCTCCCAAGAACTGGATGTCTTCCCTAGGGATCTTATCTTTTGTTCATTTCATTGACATTCGGATGTTCAAAAATAATGTCAGGGATAGAAGGTTCCGGAAAATGTTAGTTATAGAATGTTCCGAAGAATGTCAGTTACAGAATGTTCCAGTGAATATCAGTTATAGAATGTTCTGGGGGACGTCGATTGCAGAATTTTCCCGGGAATTTCGGGTGTATAATTTTTTGGAGTAATGTTGGTTTCAGAATGATCCGTCCAATGTACGGCATAGAATGTTCTGGAGAATGACAGTTACACAATGTACTGGGGAAAGTCGGGTATAGAATGTTCTGGAGAATGTCAGTTACAGAATGTTCCTGGGAATGTCTGGTATGTATTTATTTGTATAGAATGTTCCGGAGATTGTCAGGTTTAGAATGTTGGTTATAGAATCTTCCAGGGAATGGCTGTTGTAGAATATTGAGTACAGAATATTACTGGATTGTCAGTTACAGAATGTTGCGGGGAATGATGAGTACAGAATGTGATATCCATTCCTTCATTGACGTACTGTCTGAGTACTTATGTGGGATGTGCTCATATAACTCGGCAAACGTGGTCTATCACACACGCTGTAGACAATGATATCCTGAGGCATAGTAAATTGGCGAGAACGAGAAAAGGCTTCTGAAATGGATGAATGGACCACACCTCCTCCCTCACCTCTATCCAAGGCCCTAAAGGAGCCTTCCATATCCATCAAAATTTTACCTGCACATCCACTAATATCATTTATTGTATCCGTTGCTCCCGATGCGGTCTCCTCTACATTGGAGACTGGGCGCCTCCTAGCAGAGCGCTTTAGAGAACATCTCCGAGACACCCGCACCAATCGCCCAAACCGCCCCGTGGCTCAACATTTCAACTCCCCCTCCCACTCTGCCGAGGATATTGAGGTCCTGGGCCTCCTTCACCGCCGCTCCCTCACCTCCAGACGCCTGGAGGAAGAACGCCTCATCTTCGGCCTCGGAACACTTCAACCCCAGGGCATCAATGTGGACTTCAACAGCTTCCTCATTTCCCCTTCCCCCACCTCATCCTAGTTTCAAACTTCCAGTCCCCTTGACTTGTCCGGACTTGTCCGACCTGCCTCGCTCCTTTTCCACCTATCCACTCCACCCTCTCCTCCCTGACCTATCACCTTCATCTCCTACCCCACTCACCCATTGTACTCTATGCTACTTTCTCCCCATCCCCACCCTCCCAAAGCTTATCTCTCCACGCTTCAGGCTCTCTGCATTTATTCCTGATGAAGGGCTTTTTACCAGAAACGTCGATTTTGCTGAAGCTCCTCGGATGATGCCTGAACTGCTGTGCTCTTCCAGCACCAGTGATCCAGAATCCACCACAAAAAAATCGTCCATCAGGAGAATTCCCAACCCGTCAGTGAGCATTTTGGCAGTCAGGCATATTGGGCCTCCAACATTCCGGGGGACCATTCTCCAAGACGGACTTTGGGACAAGCAAAATCACAGAGTGGCTGAGCAGAGTCTGATAGTCAAGTTCGGTCCCGAGGGGGATAGCCCCAACGGGGATCAGGGGTTCATGTCATACTACAGATGACCCCACTGCACTACACATACTCACACTCACACAGGCCCTCTCTCATCAACACACACTCTCTCTCATATGCTCACACATACACTCCCTACAATCACACCATACACGCATCCTCTCACAGACGTATACCCCATTATACATACAAAGACACACACCCTCTCACAGACACTCACGCACCCACACGCGCACACACATTCAGTCTCCTCTGCATGCACACACAAATAGATTTGTGAGGTGAATTTGCATTTGCAGAATTACGCATGATTTTATGAAAAACTATATAAATGCATACAAGGTTTTGTACCTCCCACTTCAGAAATCGAAACAGTCTGAACTTTTATTGGAACAAAGACAGTCTTTAACTTCACAACTTCAACGCATTATTCTTAGCTGACATGATGCGCATTGATAAAAGCTATCCTGAGAATACAACTTTAAAGAAAAGTTCTAGGAGTCACAGAGATTTACAGCACGGTAACAGACTCTTCTGTGCAACTCTTCCATGCTGACCAGATATCTGAACGTAAGCTAGTTCCATTTGCCAGCACCTGGCCCACATCCCTCCCAACACTTCCTATTTATATACCCATGCACATGCCTTTTAAATGTACCAGCCTCCAAGACTTCCTCTGGCAGCTTGTTCCATACAGGCATCACACTCTGCGTGAAAACGTTGAACTTTAGATCCACTTTAATATCTTTCCCCTCTCACCATAAAACTATGCCCTCTAGTTCTGGACTGTGCAAACCCAGGGAAGAGTTTTGATTGTTTATCCTATCCATGCACCACACAATTTTATAAAACTCTAAGGTCACCCCTCAACGTTCAGCATTCCAGGGAAAACAGCCGCAGACTATTCAACCTCTCTCTTTCCCTCAAATCCTCCAAATCTGGCAACAAATCGTAAATCTTTTCTGAACCCTTTCAAGTTTCACAACGCCCTTCCGATAGGAAGGAGAATAGAATTGGAAAGGCAGGGACTGATTCGGGATAGTGAACATGGCTTTGTGCGTGAGAAATCATGTACCAAAACTTGATTGAGTTTTTTGATGAAGTAACAAAGAAGATTGATAAGGGCAGAGCAGTAGAAGTTATCTATATGGACTTCAGTGAGGCGTTCGACAAGGTTCCCCATGGGAGACTGATTATCAAGCTTAGATATCATTGAATACAGGAAAAGCTAGCCATTTGGATACAGAACTGGCTCAAAAGTAGAAGACAGAGGGTCGTGGTGGAGAGTTGTTTTTCAGACGGCAGACCTGTGACCAGTGGAGTGCCACAAGGCTGGATGCTGGGCCTTTCGCTTTTTGTCTTTTACATAAATGATTTGGATGCGAGCATAAGAGGTAGAGTTAGTAAGTTTGCAGATGACTCCAAAATTGGAGGTGTGGTGGACAGCGAAGAGGGTAACCTCAGATTCCAACAAGATCTGGACCAGATGGGCCAATGGGCTGAGAAGTAGCAGATGGACTTTTATTCAGATAAATGCAAGGTGCTGCATTTTGGGAAAGCAAATCTTAGGAGAACTTATACACTTAATGGTAAGGTCCTCTGGAATGTTGCTGAAAAAAGAGACCTTGGAGTGCAGGTTCATAGCTCCTTGAAAGTGGAGTCGCAGGTAGATGGGATAGTGAAAAAGGCGTTTGGTATGCTTTCCTTTATTTGTCAGAGTATTGAGTACAGGAGTTGCGAGGTAATGTTGCGGCTGTACGGGACATTGGTTAGGCCATTGTTGGAATATTGCGTGGAATTCTGGTCTCCTTCCTATCGGAAAGATGTTGTGAAACTTGAAAGGGTTCAGAAAAGATTTACAAGGATGTTACCAGGGTTGGACGATCTGAGCTACAGGGAGAGGCTGAACATGTTGGGGCTGTTTTCCTTCAAGCGTCGGAGGCTGAGGGGTGACCTTATAGAGGTTTTCAAAATTATGAGAGGCATAGATAGGATAAATAGACAAAGTCTTTTCTCTGGGGTCGTGTAGTCCAGAACTAGAGGGCCGAGGTTTAGGGTGAGAGGGGAAAGATATTAAAGTGGACCTAAAATTCAACGTTCTCACGCAGAGTGTGGTGTCTGTATGGATGCGGTGGAGGCTGATAAAATTGCAAAATTTGAGAGGCATTTGGATGGGTATCTGAATAATAAGGGTTTGGAGAGATATGAGGCGGGTACTGGCAGATGGGACTAGATTGTGTTTTGATATCTGGTCGGCATGGATGGGTTGGACAGAAGGGTCTGTTTCCATGCTGTACACCTCTACGACTCTTTGACTCTAATTTGATTGCGTTTTTTGAAGAGTTGACAAAGAAGATTGATGAAGGCAGTGTGGCAGACATTTCAATATGGACTTCAGCAAGGTGTTCATAAGGTTCCAATGGGTAGGTAGAAGGGGAAGACGCATGGGATACAAGGGAAGTTAGCCAATTTGATTCACATTTGACTTGAAGGGAGAGGGTTGTTTCTCAGAATAGAGGTCTGGGGCGAGTGGTGTGCAACAATAGTCAGGACTGACTTCACTGCATTTGATCATTTATATAAAGGATTTGGATATGAATATTGGAGGCATGTTTCGTAAGTTTTCTGATGACATCAACATGGTAATGTCGTGGACAGTCAAGATGATTACCATAGAGTAGGTAATGAAATGTGCCAACGGGACAAGGATAAACGTGATGTTCTGCATTTTGGAAAGTCAACTCAGGGCATGGATCGTACTCTTAATGTTAAGATCCTGGCGAGTGTTACTTAATAAAGAGAATAGGGTTGAAGGCGCATAGTTCCTTGTAAGTAGAGTCACAATTGGACAGGTCAGGGATGAAAGCGTTTGACACGCTTGCACTATTGGATCAGAGCATTGAGTATAGGAGTTGGGGATGGCATGTTGCTTTTGAATAGGACGTTGGTGAGGCCACTTTAAGAATCCTGCACGCAATTCGGTTGGCTTCATATGCTGTTATATGTGACAGGGTGTAGACAAGATTGACAAGGACGTTTCAGGACTGGAGGTTTTGAGCGACAGTGACAGCGTAAATATGCAGAAATTTATCCCCTTGGATTATCGAAGACTTGGGAGGGGTGATATTGTAATAGTTTATAAAATCATGAGAATAACGAGTTACCCAAGATAGTGGAGTTCAAGAACGTATGGTGTGAGTTGAAGGTGAGAAGGAAATGATTTAGAGGGTACATTAATGACAACTGTTACATGTGGAATTGTGGATGTACGGAAGGTGCTGCCAGAGGAAGTGATGAAAGCAGACTCGACTACTCATATGAAAGGTATGTGGATAGGAATATGAATAGGAGAATTGTTGGAGAAATTTTTTAAGATGGCGCATGGTCAAATTAGAATATCTGGTCAGCTTGAAGATTGTGGTGCAGGAAAATCACAGCAGGTCAGGCAGAATTCGTGGAGTAGGATCACGTTTCGGGCAGAAGCCCTTAATCAGGAATGAGACTTGTGGGCCGGGCACAGAGAGATAAATGGGAGGGATGTGTAACTGGGTGGGTGGTGAGTGTAGTTGGGAGTAGGACATGTAAATGAAGGTGGGTTAGAGCAGATAGATGGGCCCCAGCTACATTCTACCAAGCCCATCACTCCTCCCATTTATTAGCTTCGATTCATTAAAGTGTAGAAAATGATCCTTCAGCCCAAACCTACCCTCCGAAGATTAACCCACCCGGCCCATTTCCCTCTGGCGAATGCACCTAGCACTGTAGGCAATTTAGCAGAGCCAATTCACCTGAACTGCACATCTTTGGATTGTAGTAGGAAACCGGAGAACAAGGAGATTGCGAAAACTCCACGCAAACATTCACCCGAGGCTGGGATCGAATCCAGGTCCTTGGCGCTGTGAGACAGCAGTGCTAATGACTTAGCCACTGCGCCACCCTTACATCATGTAGCCTCCATCCTACAAGCCTTCATTCCTGATGAAGGTCTTATGCACGACACGTTCCTGTTACTTGGTTGCTCCCTGGTCTGCTGTGCTTTTTTCAGAACCGCACACTCCACTCTGATCTCCAGCATCTGCAGTCCTTTCTTTATTCTATCTGTTCATCATTGATAGGTTCGAGGAAATTGTTTTTTTCAGTGCTGGATGAAATTCTGATTCCATAATTGGGATACAGATAAATTCTACAACAGTCTTTCGAGGGGCAGTTCTCTTCCCCAAATGTTCGCCCTGCCTCAGTGCAAACATTGATGCGAAATTGCATTAGTTAAGTAATTAGCATGCAAAGTCACGGACAATAGGATACAGACAGGAAAGTGGGGCTGAGCCCAGAACCTGATTTGCCATGATCCAAGCGTCTGATGGAGACGGCGCAAGGTGTATAATGAACCACTCCTGCTATCTTCCTCTGTTCCATTCAGCCCCTCAAACTTGCAAGAAAGGAGCCGTTGGGGGTCACTTACTCCATAGGCTGGGGCACAAAAAGAGATCAGACCATTTGGCCCTTCAACACTGTCACACATGATTTGAAGTGATGTGGAGAAAGTAATTGGAAAACTCAGTTTATTGTGAAAGAGACCTTCCATTTCTCTTCACAAAGCCTACCCTCTCTGCAACTTTTGAGTCATTTGTTGGGCATGTTGTAGACCGAGTTGCACTGTGATGACATCACTGATACCTCACTCAGAGCTGGCTCACAAAATCCTCTTTTCTCTGTGATTGAAACTTTCAACAACAGAACTTCCAGGAAATCAACTCCCCCTAACTTCCCGGTGAAGGAATATGAGAACATGGCTGCTACTATATCATGACCTACTTATATGGACAAACATGAAGAACACCAGTGTTTGGCTAAGAGTGATTGACACTGATATTAAGGACTGGTTGACTGCAGATGACCTCAAAGAGCGAAACAATATGGAACTGAATGGGAATAAACTCCTCACTAGTTGGAGTCAATTGCACCAACAATGAAGGTGTGTATGGCTCGTGGATGTCAATTTTCCCAGTTCCGTGTCATTCTGCAGGAGATCCTCAGTGTAGCATCCTCTGCACAAACGTCTTCAGCCACTTCTTCAAATTCTTTCCCCAACTAAAAGATCAGATGTGGGGCTGGTCAGTGAAGATCACACAATGTTCAGAACACTATGTTACCTCTTTGCACTTGAAGCACGCTGTTCCACATGCACTCAAACCGAGGCCACATTCAAGCTTGTGCTCTTAAAGTGCATTTAACATTCTTGTAACAGCACTGCTAGACACCGCACAATTCCACAGTTAAAAATGAAGAGTTGAATCAGCACATCACGCTCACTTCACTGGAATATGACGACGCCAGTCAGCCCACTGAAACCTTTGGAAAAAAGGGGAATAGTCAATTAAATCATTCCAGCCTGTTACACAGGAAGAGGATGGACCACAGCAGAGCAGCGCAGCGTTTTTTTTCTGATTTTAAAGGTAAATGTAAAGTTGATCTTTCAGATGCAATGTGACTGGTCACACTACTCAGTGTTCATCAGAACAACATTTACTTTTAAAAAAAAACTATCGCCAAAATGCAACCAAATAAAGAGGAATTTTTAGTAACTTAACTCTATTGGAAAACGTAACAGAATAATGGATACAGTAATTATTATTAATTTCTTTTTCTAACAAAGGAATCTCCAAAAAACACACCCCTTGACAAAAGGAAAATTCTGATACAGATTCTCATGTACAATTCTCCAATCAAAGAGGCAAAAACAAAACATAAAGAGAAAATTCAGAGGGAGAATAGCAGACAGGAAACATTCACTGACAATGTGACTCAGTTGCCCGTGGTACACAGGGAGGAATTTAACGTGTTTTGCTGGCAGTGAGGACGGGCGCAAAATGTATTGTGTGAGGTTTCAAGGAGGCATCTGCCATCTCTGAGAAGATAGACTGGTTTTTTCCATGTAGGTCAGAAGCTGTGGGAATGTTAACTGTTTCAGAAGGAATGTATTGTGGCTGGCGTCGGGTTTGTAAAAAGCATTACATCCATTGCAGGATCACACGCACCAAGTGCACATTAATGTGGGAAAAGTTCATTTGGAGCCTGCACGTCTCTATCAATACGTATGGGGCTCACAGATCCACATAAACTATAAGGAAATCCGAATTAGACTGATGGATTGACTCATTAACTTCAAATCACGCTGGTATTGTTCATATTGATCGTGTCTCGTGCACTCCTGTGGCGTGTAATCTTTGTGCCTTACTCTGTTCAAGTTTTACTAACCCTGTGATCTGCATTTTCTTGCTCACTATGATTTGTCCATCCTGCTCACAAGCAATGTTTTCACTGCACTCAGGTTCACGTCACTATAAATCACATCAATCAGCCCTGAGCAAAACATTGCGTTTTTCAGCCTTTCAATTTCCCTTTGGGAAACAAGTGATCCCAGCCGCCGCTCAAGTTTCATCGTAATCATCTCTTCTTCTCTCACAGCTCTACTGAAAAAACTCGCACTTTCTTCACTCTCTCCGCATGGTACCAATGTCTGTGCCTGCGGTAAGGAGATCATTCCCTACAAACGAGATCAAACCTGCTGAGTATTCGTAATCTGGAATTCATGGCAGCCTACAAACCGACAACCACGCTCAATCAACAATTCACTCGAACAAAAGACACTATACCCAACACGTGCAAGACTAACTTAATTGAAATGATTCCATGCAAAAACTGCACAGAAGGACATACTGGCCAAACAGGCAGACAAGTAGCAATCTACACCCACGAACACAAATGAGCGACGAAACGCCTTGGCCAACTGTCCCTCGTAGCCATACATTCAGATGACAAAACCACAAATTCTACTGGAATAGTGCAATGATCATTGGACAAGCTTGACAGTGGGCAGCCAACGAATTCCTAGACGCATGGCACTTATCCAATGAATACTTATCATGGCATGGCACTTATCAACAAACGCACCAATCCGTACCCAATATATTGGCATCTAAAACTTACAACTGGATCTGGCAACCAGAAGCAGCAGGAACGTAAGGAAATAAGTTCCAGAAGACACGGTATAGCAGCGCTTCATGCAAGGCTCAAAACCACTGAAAATGTCACCCACACGAGTTACAAATCTTTGCAGAAACCTTGAACATCAAATCTGTACGCAGTGCCCCAAATACACTCTGATCAAGGAAATACAAATGCATGAAGATCGCTTTACTTATGAAGTTCAATCATTGTGCAGTGAAGGTTAGCACACCAAATATGCACTAATTATTTATACACGTGTATGTGCTGTTTTTGGTGACTCATGATGAAGGACGTGCAGGTCTTTTTGAACAGCACTTCCGATCCTCGCACCATTTAATCAATATACAATACTATGGTAACATCCAAATCATTTAACTCCCGTGTAAATTTCTGTGCCCCAAACACTGATTCATGTGATATCTCATGATTAACTGCCTTCTGTCCAGACTAGGGTGCTGCTCTCTGTATTCTCTTCATTAAATAATGCTCAATCTATGTGCCCCACCCCACCTAAATACTGACGAGTCGGTGCAACGTTTAATATACATTTGGATAAGCACAAGAAAAGGAAGCGTTTGGTGGGACAAAGACCAAGCGCAGGCAAGTAAATTTGGGATTATGGTTCTCACGGACTGAATGGATTAAAGGGACTGTTTTCGTGTTGCGTGACTCTATGACACTTTAATTAGCTGTGTTGCCACCTCCCTGTATAATCGGCAATGGGCCCATCTCATGCAGCAACTTACCCAACCTTCAATTCAATTAGATTTTGAATAATTTATCTTTATTAATTCTAACCTCACTGTTTCTCATTTTCATCAAGCACTTTGTCGTGTCAAATTTCTGGAATATTTTCTGTATCTCCGTTTCTGGAGACAGAACCAATCCATTCCCCTCAGCGAGCGGCAGGGATAGCCTACGTCATCTTGTGTATACATCTGCGCACTGCACCTGGAAGTTTTTCTACATGGCACCCACTTCTAATCGGAAAGTTCAACAATTACAATAGTTCAATGAAACTGTCACTTCGTGGTCGCTGACAGCATAGTCCTCTCCCTAGTGGCAGGTAACAGGTTATGTTGAAAGAGGTGACACAAAGCTTTGGCCACCTCATTTTAGAATCAAACTAGCTTCATAGTTTCCAACTGGCAGAAGTCCAGGGAGGGAGAGAAATACTTTTATTATCAAAATATTTGAAACTCGGAGAGTGACCAGAAGAAAACTGCAACCGGAAAGTTTTAGGTGATGGTGGATTTACAAACTACTGAGGCAGAAGTGAAGATTGGCAATATTATGTAGGTAGTCGTGGGCACGTTCAGCGATGGAGAGAATATGAAGAGAAAAATCAACAGAAGCCCAAATTGAACACCGAGGTTGTGAACACATTTGGTATTGGACCTCAAGAAAGAGAGTTTGTGTAGTGCCTCCGACATGGATTCTTAGAATAGCTGGTTTTGGAGCCTACGAGGGAGAAGGCAATTCTGGATCTGTTATTGTGGAACGAACCAGAATTGATCAGGGATCTCGAAGTGAAGGAGCCATTGGGAAGTAGTGACCATAATACAATAAGCTTCAATCTGCAATTTGAGAGGGAGAGGGTACAATCGGAAGTGACAATATTTCAGTTGAATAAAGGGAACTGTGGAGCTATGAGGGAGGAGCTGGCCAAAGTTCAATGGTGCAATACCTTAGCAGGGATGACAGTGGAGGAACAATGGCAGATATTTCTGTGTATAATACAGAAGATGCAGGATCAGTTCATCACAAAACAGAAGAAAGATCCGAGGAGGAGGCATGGGTGGCCGTGGCTGTCGAGGCAAATTAAGAAACATATAAAGTTAAAAGAGAAAAAGTACAACATAGCAAAGATGAATGGAAAAACGGAGGACTGAACCTTTTAAAGAACAACAGAGGATTGCTAAGAAGGAAATACGCAGAGGAAAAATGAGGTACGAAGGTAAACTGGCCAAAAATATAAAGGAGGATAATAAAAGCTTTTTAGGAATGTGAAAGGCAAAAAACTGGTTAAGACTAAAATTGGGCCCTTGAAGACAAAAACAGGGGAATATATTACGGGGAACAATTAAATAGCAGAAGAATTGAATTGGTACTTCAGATCTGTGTTCACTGGGTAAGACACAAGCAATCTCCCTGAGGTAACAGTGGCTGAAGATCTGAACTTAAGGGAATTTATATTTGCCAGGAATTGGTGTTGGAGAGATTGTTAGGTCTGAAGGTTGATAAGTCCCCGTGGCCTGATGGTCTACATCCCAGGGTATTGACAGTGATGGCTCGAGAAATCATGGATGCGTTGGTAATTATTTTCCAGAGTTCGATAGATTCGGGATCAGTTTCTGCGGATTGGAGGGTGGCTAATGTTGTACCACGTTTTAAGAAAGGTGGGTGAGAAAAAGCAGGAAATAATAGACCAGTTAGTCTGACCTCAGTGGTGGGAAAGATGCTGGAGTTTATTATAATGTATGAAATTACGGCACAACTGGATAGTAGTAACAGGATAGGTCAGAGTCAGCATGGATTTATGAAGGGAAAATCATGCTTGACGAATCTTCTTGAATTTTTTGAGGATGTAACTCTGAAAGTGGGAGAGGGAGATCCAGTAGATTTGGTGTACATGGACTTTCAGAAAGCTTTTGATAAATTCCCACATAGGAGGTTAGTGAGCAAAATTAGTGTACATGGAATTGTGGGCAAAGTACTAGCTTGAATTGAAAGTTGGTTGGCTGACAGCAAACAAAGAGTAGTGATAAACGGCTTCATTTCGGAATGGCAGGCAGTGACCAGTGTGGTACCGCAGGGATCAGTGCTTGGACCGCAGCTTTTTACAATATATATTAATGATATAGAAGATGGTATTAGTAATAACATTAGCAGATTTGCTGATGATACTAAGCCGGGGAGCAGGGTGAAATGTGAGGGCGATGTTTGGAGATTACAGGGTGACCTGGACAGGTTAGGTGAGTGGTCAGATGCATGGCAGATGCAGTTTAAATGTGGATAAATGTCTGGTTATCCACTTTGGTGGCAAGAACATGAAGGCAGATTACTACCTAAATGGAATCAATTTAGGTAAAGGGGTAGTACAAAGAGATCTGGATGTTCTTGTACACCAGTCAATGAAGGTAAGCATGCAGTTAAAGCAGGTAGTGAAGAAGGCTAATACCATGCTGGCCTTCATAACAAGAGGGATTGAGTATAGAAGCAAAGAGGTTCTTTTGCAGCTGTACAGGGCCCTGGTGAGACCACACCTGGAGTATTATGTGCAGTTCTGGTCTCCACGTCTGAGGAAAGACATTCTAGCTGTTGAGGGAGTGCAGCGTATGTTCACGAGGTAAATTCCTGTAATGGCGGGACTATCTTACGCAGAAAGACTGTAGCGACTGGGCTTGTATAGCCTTGAACTTAGAAGACTGAGAGGGGATCTGATTTAAACATGTAAGATTATTAAAGGATTGGACACTCTGTAGGCACAAAGCAAGTTTCCGCTGATGGGTGAGTGCCGAAGCAGAGGACACAGCTTAAAAATACGAGATAGACCATTTCGGAAAGAGATGAGGAGAAACTTCTTCACCCAGCGACTGGTGGGTGTGTGGAATGCTCTGCCCCAGAGGGCAGTGGATGCCCAGTCTCTGGATTCATTTAAGAAAGAGTTGGATAGAGCTCTCAAGGATAGTGGAGTCAAGGGTTATGCAGATAAGGCAGGAACAGGATACTGATTAAGGATGATCAGCGAAGATCATATTGAATGGTGATGAATGCTCGAAGGGCAAAATGGCCTACTCCTCCACACATTGTCTATTGTCTATTGTCTATTTGTTCCACTTCAGGTGTGTGCATGGAAAGGGCATAACTTGCATGGAATTGGAATGGACTTTGTGATGGAAAACAAATGCAATAGCTTACATTTTTTACAAATATAGAGAATAAATAAAGCGATGACATTCAGAATAGTCGACAGAATTAATAAATGGACAGGGATAGACTTAGCAGGAACAGCACCAAAACAGAGAAAGCGACCTTTTACTGTTTGAATGATAACAGTTCAAATTTTCTCCGAAATTTTAACCATAACCAATACTTGGAAATATAGTGCGGTGCTGTTTGTCATATCGCCCATTTCCAATTACTCCAGCAATGTTAGAGGTAAAGGCGAAAGGTGATACTTTCTCTTCACTGGCTCGAGTACTATGCTGTGTTATCCACATGCAATACTCCATGTACTTGCGTTACTAAGAGCCAATCGAGAGATTGTTACGACATAGACATTTCCTGTATTACAGCAGCTGTCAGTTTTAACACTGTGTCTGGACAAAACTGCCCTGAAGACACACAGAAAGTGTGTATTTCTGATGAACTTCCCTTTAATTGCTTTAAGAAGGAAACATTATCTCTTTAACAAAATGCACTTCAATAATTTGTTTGTAAAGCTGTAAACATCTGCTTGCACGTTTTTATGTTCTTTTTCAGATTTTCTGGCCTTATCCCAAAAATAAATGTTACATTTATAATTACCGTGTTCATTGCGAGTGAAGAGTCAGAGACAGAATGTGCATGGCATTGGTTAAGGAACAGAAAATAATAGCAGACATTGGCTGTGGAGTGAAGTAATACCTCCCAGTTATCAATATCGTTTTGAAAGACAGAAAAAAGTAAAATACAGGGAGAGAGCAGAATACACTTGCAACAACGAATAGCGAGGGGAATGTGGAGAAAACAGGATAATTCGAAATGGGATGCAGAAAAAATGATTTAATACACACTGTTTAATCATTGTTTTTGCAGATAGACAAGGTTTTGCATTTGTGCACAAGGCCTTCAGAATGAACAACGGAGGCACATTTAATAAAACATGATGAATGTGATGTAGAAAATATATAAAACATTAAAACATTATTTGATCTTGAGTTGATGTCTCCATTCCCGTTTCTTGGGATTCCCTGCTCTTGACCTACTACTTATCAAGATGTATGTTATAAATTCCTGCTCGTGGCATCCCAAACTATTTCAGTTAATTCAATATCTACCTGGAAATAAGTATATTTTCCTCCAGGGTTCTTTCAACAACTGCTGTCTGTCATATAATTTGAGATAAAAGTAGCTGCTTCAGACACTGAATTTGATCATATTACTCTGTTGCATACTAACTGTTCAAAGGATCACAGTACATGGGGATTGCCAAAAGAAATAAGGAAGTTCATCGACTGCTCTCAGTAACCTTTTTTTTTAGTTTATGAGTTTATCGCCTCATCTACATTCTCTGTCTCTTTCTCTCTTTGTACCTAATTAATAAATCCTTCAATCGTTCCCCGTATCCCACCACTTAAAGCTCCCTCTCTCAGTTTATATCTATTGCTAACTCTTAGATGAGAAGTGATTATAATTGAGCAATTTAACATCAAAGACAAGAGGGAATATCTGGCCAGAGTGCACTGGAAGGGGGAGACGAGCCGAGAAGACATTGAAGCTGAAATGGCAGACGTTTCTGGGGATAATTTGGAAGCAAAGCTTCAATTGAACCAAGGATGATGAGATATACTCGGGGAGGACAATGAAACATTGAGTGATAAGGGAAGTCATAGACAGCAATTAACCAAACGTGCAAAACATACAATGTGGTGAAGATTATTGGCAATCCAGACGATGAGGAAGCCGTAATACTAGCAGAAGATAATGATTAAAATCAAAAGGGAGAAGATGAAATTGGAAGTTCAGCTTGTTAATAATATAGCAGATATTTGCAAGAGGATTTTAGATAGATAATAGAGAAGAGCAGGAAGCAAAAGGAAACATACGGCTGGAAAATGGGCCTCGAGTACTTGTGGGAAAGAATTAAATAGCAGAGGAGTTGAATACATACTTTTTATCAGTCTTCATGGTAGAAGACGTTAACAGCCAGATCGAACTTCGAGAGAGTCATGTGGCGGAGGTGAGGACAGTGGCGATCACTAAGGAGAAGGTGCTGAGGAAACTGAAAGGTTTCAAGGTTGATAACTCAACCAGATGAGACAAACTCGAGTTCAAATGGTAGCTCACGAGATTGTGGAGGTATTGCTGGTCAGCATTCTGCCATCAAAGGAGTCAGGGAGGGTCCCAGAGGAATGGAAAATATAAGCGACCCCCCGACCCAGTTTAAGGAGAGAGGGATGCAGAAGACAAGACGTTGTAGGTGACCAGGAAGCGTGAAAATGTTGTTAAGAAGTAATAACGCCAGATATTTGATTCATTTATCATTTTTTCGCAAACACAACAAAGACTTTCTAAGTAAAGCATCATTTCTTTGTACTCTTTCAATCCAGTCTCCTACTATAGCTGCTCACAATGTATTCCTTTTTCCATTGACGACATCGAATAGAGACTGCGTTGAGGAGCATTTCCACTACGGTTGGAGGAATAATCCCGGCCTTCTTACTGCATGAGATTTCAATAACCTGCCTTGCTCTCATGCTGACATTTTAGGCCTGGGCTGCGGCAATGGTCCAGTGGAGCTCAACCCAAGCTCGACTAACACCTCATTTTTCACATTGATACAATAAGGAATATAGGAGTTAATATTCAATTCCATAACTTCACAGCATGACCATGTTCTTCATTATTCACATATCCTCCCTACTAACCTTATGATAATCTTACGTTTTTTGTATCTTTTTTATCTTAATTCAGTAGTGTCCATTGACATTTCCTCTAGAACCGATTTATTCATTCACAACTTAATTTGCACACAATTCATGTCTGTTCCTCTTCCATCACAAACAAAACACTCATTGTCCTTTGTATTAGGCCGCCACACCCTTTGTTTTCCACCATACCTCCTCAACCTCTGTAATAGTATCAAAACGCCAATTTTCAAATCAATTTGATCTATGTTTGAGCGGTGAGTGCCAGGGACAGAAAACTGATGACAAACCGTTAAAGCTACCGCATTTCACAGCTTACATTCCAAGCTAATATTTGGAACTAACATTGGACAGAGAGTGCGAAACGATCGCAAAACTAACAGATGAGGTGGAAGTTCGAAGTCTTGCCACATCCAGTCATCAATCGTGATGGACAATTAAGCAAATCTCTGGAGGAGCGGGCTGCCTACCCTCATCCTACATAATGGAGTAGCCCGGCACATACGTGTAAAAGACAAGAATGTAGTAACTGCACCATCCTGCGTGAGAAGTGTTGAGTGGATGATCCACGTCACCCCCGTCATTATATTCACAGAATTCCAGATACGAATCTACAATCGATTCAATTCACTGCACGAGACATGAAGGAACAGCTGAACACAGTAGATACGATAAATGCAAAATGCCCTGACACGATTCCTGCAATAAGACTGAAGACTTGTGCTGCATAACAATTCGTGTCAATGAGGAAGTTGTTTCATTCCAGCTCAAAATCTGACATCTACCTGTTAATGTGGAAAATGGCTCGGTTCTGTCCAGTCCCCTAAAAGGAAAATATTACAATGTAACTAATTACCATACCCTCAGTCCCATTACGACAGTCAAATTGGTCGGAGATCTTTTTGACAAGAGCTGTCAACCAGCATAGAAATAACCTGCTCAGTTTGGTTTTCGACAAGTCTCGATGTGCGATGGTGCTGCTGTGGAAATGCAACTGGATTACTAACCCAGATCAGTGTAATGCTCTGGCAGCAGGTGGAAGTCAAAGACGATTAAATATCGCACGCAAAAATCTTGTGTCAGTAATGTTGACTGTGAAAACATTATCGATTGTTAACACCAATTTGCTTCAGCAACACAGGAAGCAAAACCCGAGTGTTTTCCACGTCTGACCTAACTGTGACTAAAGAAAGACAGACACAAACGTGAGAAAATCATCAATGTTCTCTGAAATGACGAAGCAAGACTATCAATTGTAAAAAAAATGCGACAAGGCCTTCAGGGTTAAAACCAGACAGAACACCCGTCACAAGCCTCAGTATCACAAAACTGAATGGGAAGCATTGCCCAGTCACCACTGTAGAGACCTCCTCACTAACAGCTGAGAGCTTTTGACAACATGTACAGAGCTTTTCCACAGACCACACAGCGACATCAGAAACCATTAGGCCATTCAACACATCGAGCCCACTGCATTCCAGTTCACGGCCAAACATCTCCCGAATGCAATTTTCCCACACAATGTACATATCCCTTAATGTGATTGACCATCGGAAATTATGAAATAGAAACTGCAGTAGTTTATTTGGTGCATCAAATATCCTCCCCAATTCTTTAACACAATGGCTGATCCTCTGTCTCTCCACCATACTCCTGATCTCTCCGCATCCCTTAAGTGGTTAGAAAGCCGTATTTATGTTCAGTGCCTTTTCTTCCACAGCCTTCACGTTGCAGAGAATTCTTTAGGTTCACCAGTCTATGAGTGCAGACATTAATTCTCATCTCAATTCTTAGTGGCCTGCGTGTACCTAATACTGTGGCCCTTGCTTTAACATCCCAGCCAGGGCAATTATCATTCTTGTCCAAATCTGTCAGGCCCTGTCAGAGTGTTATGCATTTCACTGAGATCTGCTCTCATTTTGCTAAACCCCATGGAATTTAGGCCTCGTCGACACAAACATGAAGCCTGTCATCCCAGAGATCAGTCTGGTCATCCTTTACTGCACTCCCTCAAATTCAGTTTTGTTTTCCCCCTTATTGGGTACGGAGACTAAAACAGCACACAGTGCTGCACAATGTTTGAGATGAGGACTCAGCAAGATCCTGTATAGTCGCAGTAATGGATTATCACTGCTATACTCAAACCCACTTGCAATGACGATTAACACAGCAGTTATATCCTTGGTTGCTTTCTGGTCCTGAAACATTGCTTTTACTGGTATACAAGCAGATCCAGATCCTTTCCAATGTTGCATCTCCCCATTCGGTGGGTCTATGTGTGCCAATACCGTTCCCAATATTGGGTTCTGGCTTCCAAACTCGCTACCCTTCATGGAACTCGGAGGTCTGTGCAGTAGGAAACAAAAAGAATTCGGGAATGTAGGTCCATTTATCGATCAAAATTTCCCAACCAACTCCTTTTCAAATAGTAGGTTGCCATTCTATTTTCACCACCAAAATTCATAAAGTCATATCTATCCACATTGTTCTTCATCTGCCTTCTAATTGCCCATTCACTCCCCTTGTTTCAATCAACATGGAGATTATTACATCCTTCTCACTCACACACAATCCCAGTTTACCAGAATGCTTCTAAACATTGCATTTGATTCCGTTAACCAAATGTTTGATTGGTATTGTGAGCAGCTGAAATCCAACCACCCATCCTTGTGATACACCATTAGCTTTCCACTCCAAAAACACCCATTTTACCAAAATTGTTGTTTCCTGTCATATCTTCCGTTATAACACAATGTCCACATATTTTCTCCAATCCCATATGATTTTACTTCACACATTATGCTTGGGGCTCTATCAAACATCTTTCCGAAAATCCAAATGCATTGAATCGAATGTTGTTCCATAATCTATCTACCAGTTGATTTCTCAAGTGTGATGCCACTTTCTACTCCCGTTAATTTCAGTCTCACTAATTTCTCCAGATACGTGCATTTACTAATTTCATTGTAATTCATTTTTTCAGCAGACTTAGACTTTCTGCTATTGCTGGCTTGTCTTTTTTAAAAATGCCATTTGTTTCTCTGAAGACAAAATTTAGGTAATTGTTTCATAGTTCTGCCATTTCCATTTTCTCCATTCTCCATTCTCTGGTTTCACACTGTGAGGAAGAAGCACTTGGTTTCCTACCTTACCCACTGACATACATTTAGAAGCTAGTACAGTTAACTCTAATAACCCATGTTCATGCACTGTCCACAAACCATTATGACGTGTCTTAATCAACTCAGTGATTCCCCTTCGACAGCCATACATCACACGAGCATAGAACCTGGCGAACATAAATACAGCACGGTCTACATTAGTCCCACTTTCCAACACAAGGCCGTTAGTTGTGAAAGATATGACACTCCAAGCGCTCGTCCAAATAAATTTTAACGGCTGTGAGGTTACACATGAAAGCAGCCCTCCAGTAATTTCAGTCCCAACTCCCAACATTCTCTGGGCGTAAAACTATCCTCCAGTCATCTCTAAACGTCAAACCTTTCCTTCAAAAGTATACTCCCTTGTTCGTGATCCTTTGTCTAAAAGGAACAGCTGATCTCTGTTCACCCTGTCCATGACCCTCACAATCTTACACCTATATTATTTACACGCTCAACGTTCTCTGCTTCAAGTAGAAAGTCCTAAGATTATCAAGATTCTCTTCCTCGCTGATATGCTGCATCCCAGGGAATGTCCCACTAAATGTCATCTGTACACCATCCAGTGCAATCGCTTGAGTCTTAACATATAATGCATCATTTCAATGCTGTGATATTTATCCCATTTTCATCATATTGCTGTTGTGAAAGAGTACTTAACTTTTGTGTGCATTTTATGCATACCAGATTATCGGAAAGTGGGTATAATCAAAGGATATCGGACCTTCAGTCAAGAGACTTTGCAGATTATTATTATCGAGTCATAGAGATGCATAGCATGGAAACAGACCCTTCGGTCCAACGCATCCATGCCGACCAGATATCCCAAACTAATCTATTTCCACCTGCCAGCACCTGGTCCATATCTCTCCAAACACTTCCTATTCATATACCTATCCAAATGCCTCTTAAATGTTGCAAAAACGCTGAAAGCATTTTAAATTTCCAGCTTAAAAAACACACAAAGAAGTTGGGCTGGGATCATGCTGGTCGTCTATGTAGCTGCACAATTCTGCTTGGATACTGATGTTGTAAAGCTTACATACACTTGATTTGGTTTATGCGGATTTTCAAGGTAAGGCGGACATGCTGTCGTAGTCCATCGCCTTTATAACACCATCATTCGGGTTCAAGGTATAGAATTACCAAGTTTAGGTGATACACCAGAATAGATTGATTTTCAGGAAAGGGGTGTTGCAAGGTTGTTTTTGATAAATGTTGCACTGCGTTTAGATCCCTGAGCCTTGTGCTAGTGCATTGAACATCTGCCCCACATATTTCCCTGTTGTTCCCTGTCTCCAACTTCTGTGCTGTGAGTGATTGTGTGAATAACTGTCCACATCCCGTTTGGAAGCTGTCGGGACAGAATTTGGAGATGAGTAGTGCTTTGGAGGTAACAGTAAGGCCCAGTAGAATTCATGTTTTTTTTTCAAAATCATTTTCAACATCTTTGCTGAATACAAGATTGTGTGTTCACTGACCTGAACATGAATCAGATGTTTACGCATGTCACTGAATGATGCCATTGTTAGTTGTGTCCTCTGGTAACTTAAAATATTCACTTCAATTGTTTTAAACAGAAAAAAAAGATGTTTGTCTTATTTGAAATATGTAAGAAATAGTGATATTAACACTTCATTGTACAATGTGTGCAACAAGTAAAAATCACCAGCCTTAAATTTCCCACAGATTAATCAAGCTACAGTCAGACATTGGCTGTAATTCAGAATTCTGTGAAAAGCACTGTTTCCCCAGCAACATTACGATCCTGTCAGGAAGCTAGCATCCCACTATCAGTGCTGAGCCAGGCAGAGAGAGGCAGCTCCTTATTATATAGTCAAAATAGTGCTTATAGTTGATCGTGGATCCTGTGTTCGCCTGAATGTTCTGCAGCAGATTATGAAGGAACTAATAAAAGGGAAATGTATCCTTGACCACATCATCACCAATCCGCCTGCTGCAGATACACCATTCCATTTAATATATCGATAAGTGTGGACACTGCACAGCCCTTGTGGGGGAGGAAGGGTCACCTTCACATTTTATAGACCTCCACAATAAAATGCAGCAACCCGTGTTTTAAATAGAACAGTCTGTAAACAGATTGATCAACTAACGACGAAGCGTGCTTGAGGTGCAAAGAGCCATGCACAGCAGCAGAATAATACTCTGTACAACTGAAACATGTGCAACTTCAGGGCCCGGTATACGCACCATCAAGCCAGGGATCCACCCTGATTCAATGAAGAGTGCAGAAGGATATGGTGGGTGCCTCACCAGCCAGGTCTAAATATGAGCAGACAACTTGGAGAAGCTAATAATGTGTTCAGCTGAAACATAGTACAATTTACATGCTAAACAACATAAACAACACTGATGAACAAAGCACCGTAATCCCACAATCAATACTTCAGATTTATCTTTTTTGCAGTCCTGATCCATGTCGACATAAAAGATTGTGGACAATGAAAGAGACAATTGGAGGAGGAAAATTGCCCGCCAATAACGAAGTCTCCAGTTAATCGAGTGCGGAGCACACCAGGGAAAACTAAGCTGTATTTTTTAACAATCTTCGACCAGAAGGGCTGCGCGGATGATTCATTTCGTCCTCCTACAGTAGTCCCCTGCATCACAGACTCGCAATGTTCAGACCATTCATAATCAATCCATATAATGTCAAGAAATTGCTGGAGACACTGGGAACTGTAATTTAAGTCCACAGATTGCCACATCTCTATCCAAGCAGTTCCATTCCGGCAAAAACACTGACCTTTTCCAACAATGTGATAAATTGCTCAAGTGACTCCTGTGTACAAAAACATGGCACTTGCATTGCAGCCAGTCACTGACTCATCGGTGTCCAGTCTACCCTGGGAATGTGAAGCAAGGTGTCAGCAATAATGTGAATAATCAGCAATAATCTGCTCGGGTGTTGTCAGTTAATGTCCCGTAAGACTCATGCAGCTCCTGACCCCATTGCAAGCTCACTTGCAAAAGAGTTGAATTTCAAAGGCGCAGTGAAAGTAATTATTCTTAATATTGATGCGCCATTTAGACATGTGTGCCAACATAAGTCCGAGTATACTTATATTTAAACAGAATCTGGGTGAAGTACTCAGTGGTTGAGAATTATTACAAGCAAACAGGAAAAGATTGTTGTCAGTGTCAGTAATTCGAAATCCGGGACAGCTCTGCAGCCATTCCTCAGGAAAGAGAGTGCCCAAAGCTCAACCATTTACACCTCCATAAAAGAATTTTTCTCAAACACAACATTAGGCATGGGAATATTACTGATTATACCACTCCTGAAATGGAACATGTTCAAAAACAGCAAGACATTGAAAACATCCCAAGTCAGTCTGACAAATACCAAGTCATGTTCACAATACACAAATATTAGACAACCATGAGAATAAAGAATTAAAATGTCCTTTTTTGATTTAAAATAGCATTCCTATCACTGAGTCCGCATCAGAGTGTATAACAGCTTCCAGGATCTGATCATTGACCAGACATTGTCCAGGACTAGTCATTTAAACAGCATTGTCTTCGAGAGCAGATCGGAAGCCAGGAAATCTGCAATGAGTAACTCACCTGCTGACTCGCCAAAGCCTGGGATGGATTACATCTCAGGAATAAGCAAGGATACCACCAGTCAATTTAATTACTAACAATTCAACGAACATCCATTCCCTCCACCATTGACACTCAGCAGTAGAAATGCATACCATCTGCAAGATTCACTGCACCAAGGCTTAAGAGACAGTACCTTCTAAACCCACTGCCATCTAGAAGAACAAAGGCAGCAGATAATTTGGAAGACCAGCTATCTGCAATCTCTTTCCTTCATACGGTCAGATGGAATGAGGTTTGCTCATGATTTTTCAATTCTCAACTCATCAGGTCACACAATCAGTCCAAACGCAACAAGACTTGGACAACAGTCAGGCTTGGTTTGACAAGTGACAAATAACATTTCTGACACACAAATGCCAGACAATGACCTTCGTGCACCATCACATCGTCGCTACTCAACATCCAAAGGGAATACAGTTGCTGAATCCATTGGCATTAACATTCTTAATTTTATCCAATAAAATATAGATGCTCCCATGTGAAGATCAATCAGAACTCATGAATCCTGCAGCAAGTAATTTTTCTCATTTCATGCGAAAGCGTGCCTACTATCTCCGAAATACAAGTCAGGAATATGATCATTTCATCTCCTGTTGTCTGAATGAGTGCAACTCCAACAATACTCAACCAGCTTAACACGACTGAGGACTGTGCAGCTCACTTGAATCGTCTGCATTCATCCCTTCCTCCGCCAACGACACTCACCAGCAGATATGAGTATCATGACACTCCTCACAGTGCACCATCCACACTCAATACCAACTGCTGACTGCAAGAAAAAGGGCAGCATTTCAGGAATATTCATCATTCTTTTGATGCAAACATAAGTATTGTAATGGACAAAGCTAGACTAAGAGCTGGACTCTTATTATGGCCTCGTCTCATTTCATTAAGCTGCAAAGAGATTTCTTTCGATTGAACAAGAAACAATAATGAGAACATTAACCCAAACCGGAGCAGTGGTAGGTATTATAAGGTGAGATTCAAGCGTTCCCAAGAAAGTAAGTTCTCACGAAGTAAGAAGTGCGTTGCTGCGAAATCCAGAGCTCCCCGGAAGTCAAGGAACACGCAGAACGGGAATGGTTACATCAGACAGTGGGAATTCAATAATACAGAAAGCCAAGAGGAGTGTGGAATGGAGAGGAGTTGGGTCCAAATGAAAATCAGAAATCAAACAGTGCGTGTGAAATGATGCTGGCAAGAAGCATCAAGCCATTTTTCACAGATTTCTTTTCAATGAAGATAACAAAAATAAACAAAGAAACGAAGATAAAAGGTAAACAAAAGAAACGGCGTGCAGATGCAGAAGTTTTTATAGGTGGCTCTGAATTTAAATTGAAGCTTAAAGGGACATGAAAAATGTGTGCAATCACGATGAATCTGCGATAATTTTCTGATAAGCCCATCCATTATTCTCGATGTTGCTACTTTTAGGAAAATGAGATCTGATCATCGAAACAGGGTGGCAAGAACGCCCAGATTTGAGAACATTTGATGACAACAGAAATTGTGAGCTCGATCAAAACGAAAAATGGAATATAGACAAGCGTTTGCAAACTGCAGACAATCGGGGGGCTCCAAAAACAAATGAAAAATCGGAAAAATGTAAATAAGGATTTAGAATTGCTAAAGGGCATCAGGATTTGACAAATAGGATTAAGGCAAATCCCAAACCCGTTTATCTTGAAGAATAGGGTCACAAGGGAAAGAGTAAGTCAACGCAAGGACAAGGAAGGAATTAATACGTTGAACTGGAGGAGGTGGGTGAATACTCTGCATTGGTATTAAATAAGGATTAATACATGGTAGACGCTGAGTGTAGAGAACAATATATTGATATTACAGAGCGTTTCGGTATTTATAAAATGAGGAATATGCTGGGACTTTTCAAAAGCATTGAAGTCGACAAATCTCCAGGATATAACGAGTCAATTCAAGAACACTGAGTGAAGCGACGAAGTAAATTACTGGCCCTTGTGCTCACTCCCTGAATGCTCTTCAGTCACAGGAGAGGTTCCAGAGATCTGGACAATAACTAATGTCGGTTCTTGCTTGAAGAAGATCAACACGGACAGTCCAAGAAATTTAGAGTTCGGTGAGCCATATGTCAGTGGGATGGAATTATTGGAGATTCTTAGAAAGAGGATATTACTCACATTTGGAAAAATATGGACTTATTGGCGAAAGGTAACACTGCTTTATTTGGGTAGGTTGTGTCTCACAAACTCGATTGACTGTTTTGAGCAAGTGACAAAAGTGATTGATGACGGCATGGGGCTGGATGTTGCGATATGGAATTTAGCAAGGCATTTGATAAGGTTTATTATGGTGGGCTCATGCAGAAGTTGAATTCAAATTGGATCAGCGGTCAATCGGTAAACTGTTGGAGAACTGTATGCTCATAGCAGACAGAGCTGTGATGGAAGTCTGTTTTTATTTTACTGACTGGAGATCTGTGAATCGATTGGCCGAGTTACGGATCATGAGGATGATTGATAGAGGATGCAACAGGATATTGGTCAGTGGACACCTGGATAGAGAAGAGGCAGATGTAATTTACTCCGTGCAATTGCGAGGTGATGTTTTTGGAATGTCGTCAGCAGGAGGCAAGTATACAGCAAATGGAAGAAATCTAAGTAGCTTCAATATGAATAGGAATCGAGGCGGACAAGTCAGAACTTCCCTGGAAGTCGCAAAGCAGGCAAACAGTGTGGTCCAGAAGGCATGTCAGCATGGTCATGTGCGTAAATCAGAGCAGAGAGTATAAAATTAACATGTCATGTTGCAACTGAAAAGAACTTAATTTCGGTCACATTTGGCATATTTGTTTAGAGTACCGTATCCCACATCACCAAAAGTATGTTGGGCTATTTGAGAGGGCTTTAGAAATATTTGACTGGATGTTGTCTGGTAAGAGAACTCTAGCCCTGTGGTTTGTTGTCAATTGGAAATCAGTGGCAAAGGGGCTACCTGACAGATGTTTACAAAAATTTGAGAGTCATGGACAGAATAGACAGTCGAAACCCCTTTTTTTTTACCAGGGTGTAAATATTATTTACTTGGGGGCATAGTTTTAGGAGAATGGGGGAAAGTTTGAAGGAATATGAAAAGCAAGTTTATTTTTTTCTTTTCCAGTCAAAATGTAAAAGTGCCTGGAATTTGTCATCAGATGAATTTGAAGAAGAAACAATAGGATCGTGGATGAGGTATTGGATGACGGTTTGCTCGCTGATGTGGAAAGTTCTTTCACTGACGTTTCATGACCATAAGAGGTAACATCTTGAGTGACCCTCCGGATGAAGCTCTGGTGGTGAAGCCCGTTTTATATTTATATGTTTAGGTTTCCTTCGGTTGGTGATGTCATTTTCTATAGTGATGCTATTTCCTGTTCTTTTTCTCAAGGGGTGGGAAAAGGGATCCAATCAATGAGTTTGTTGACAGCGTTCTAGTTGAAATGTCATGCTTCTTGGACTTCTCGTGCCGTCTCTGCTCGGCTTATCCTAGGATGGATGTATTGTCCAAGTCGAAATGCTGTCCTTCCTCAGCTGCATAAAAGCACACTAGTGAGACTGGGTCATATCTTTTATTGTCGCTAGATCAACTGTTATGCTGTGTTATATTCTGAAGTTTTCAAACTTTACGAATATATGAGAAGATCAATGTATGGGGATGAGAGGAGAGGGCAGGGAGGTGTAGTGTGTAAATTGATTTGCATCATTTTGATACTGATACCATTCTTTAAGCGGAATACCACTTCAATATGTTGGACTGTTTATATTTTTCTGTAAAAATGGTGAAAACCCTTGAATACTCATTTCTCAATTGGCCACAGACTAGCCACCATCCCGTATTGACAGCTATATCTGAAATGTTTGCTTTTATTGAAATCTATCATTATATTTGCCTTGTTGAAAACATAGGAAGTAATTCAGGAAAGGCAGCAAGTGGCAGAGACCAGGATAACTCTATGGGCCTGAGGAGGTTACAGGGATAGAAAGTCGTGTGAAGACTTGTAGATACTACAGGGATATGTACTATTCTACGGGCCGAAGAAGGTTGCAAAAGTAAGAATAGGTTTAGTTTCTGTTTTAAGTGGAAATGGAGCTGGGTCAGCCAGGTGAATATTTGGATCTGAGATCATTTAAAATGTATGCCTCAATTAAACCTGATAAAAAAATGGTAAGGGGACAAATTATCATCTGACATAGCGCTGCAACTCCCTGTCGCAGAAAAAAAAAGTCAGGTCCAGAGACAGGACATCCAGGCACGTGAGACCTGGTGATGGAACCCACACTGTGGTCGGGGAATTGAACTACCTATCTTCGCAGATTATGGTGAACAGTGCAAGTTCAATCCACACCTTTTGAAACAGCATGTTTATTTTTCAATTATAATATTTTAGGGAGTAAGAACTTTTTATGATTTGAGGGTATTTTGAGTTGACCACTGATGAATAATTGATCCCTGGGAGATTTTGGCTGGGGGGAGATATTTCGGTTCTAACTTTTTTCAGTTCAGGAGCACACCGAAAAATAGTTATAGAATAGATAAATACATTCAGACCTGAACAAACCCCGGTATATTAGGCACTTATAGTGAACCGCATCCATCCTGGAAAACAATCCCACAATGAGATCAGGAAGATCTCACACTCTCTCTCTCTCACCTTAACGTGTTCTCACTTATCCTGGAATGAGCTCCAATCCCGATCAGGAAGATCATAAAATCTTTCCCCAGCCTGTGCAGAGTACAAAGACTATTTTCAGAACAGGAAGATCCCAGGCTAGGTAGTGGCCCTATGCAATTGTAGTTCAATAGCACTTAGTTTTGAAACCCACGGATGTTCGTTTTAGTGGCCAGAACATTGGGTATGGGTCTGTGTACGCGTTGATGGAGTCCATGGATGAGTGCGTAATTCTAGGAATACTAAGCCAGTGGCAAACAGACAAAAAACTAGCTATCCGCATGCACAAATACCAACTAGGTAAACAACGCAATGGCCAACTCTCCCAAATAGCAACACACAGATGACAGGGATGACGAATTCGACTCAGACAACGCATCATTCATCGGACAAGCCAAACAGAGGACTGCTGGAGTCTTCCGAGAAGCATGGAACTCATCGACGTATTACACCAACAAACACTTAGACCTAGATTCAATGTATTGGCCACTACAATATGCAACTAGATGCAACAGAAACGGAATCAAATATACTCCATAAGACGCAGTACAGCAGCGTTTCACATGAGAATACAAAGTACTGAAGATGTCACCTAGACAGGGGATGAAGCATCTGCAAATATTCGTCCTAGGTATGCTAACATACCCACAACCACGGCGAATATAATCAGTGCTACAAATCTTTACATAAACCTTGAACACAGAAAAAAAATCTAGGATTTGTCTGGTTGGGTGTGGGTTTCAAAAATGCAATAACCTGCAATTGCAGAGCCCCATTACGGAGGCTGGGATCTTCCTCTTCTGACAATGGGACTTGGTACTCTGCCCGAGCTGGGCAAAGAGTCCATGATCTCTCTCATCATATTTTGGAGCTCCGATCCACGATAGGTAAGAGCACGTTAAGGGAAGAAAGGGAGTGTGCGATTGTCTTCATCTCATTGTGGCAAAGTTTTCCAGAATCGACGTTGAAGCTATAAAAGTAAAGTAAATCCGGACTTGTTCAGTTCTGAATGTATTTCCCTATTCTGTACCTATGTTTGCATCTGATTCGGAAGGAAAGTCGTTACAACAGAAATGGCTCCTTACAGCCAACAACGCCGAGGCATCAATTCTTGATCAGCGGTCCAGTCTAAGAAGCTTCAGATCAGCATAAATTCTCACGTCCTGAAACTTTATAATTGAAAAAACAAACAAAGTATTTTTCAACTGGTGCGGTTTGAATCTGCATCATTGACCATAATCTGTGAAGACAGGCAATTCACTTCCCCGTCACAGTGTGTGATCCATCCGCAGGCCTCGTTTGCCTGACAGCCATGTCGACGTCCCTGAGTTTACTTCTGCTGCAGATAGACACAGAGAGCCAAGTCATATAATAATTTGTTTCGCTGTCATTCTTTACCAGGTTTCATTGAGGGTTTATTTTAAAATGTTCTTTTTTGCCAAAATATTTATGTCACTGGTCCAGCTCCGTTTTCACTTCAATCAAAATCTCAATCAATTCTGTTCGTTTTCATCTCCTTCAGCTCCAGAACAATCCATACTCCTGGAAATGTCCCAGAACAATCCATGTTCCTGTAAATTTCACATACTTTCCTATCTCTGTAAACTCCTCTGGACACTACAGCCATCCTCGCCTCACACACTTGCTGCCATCCCTTACTTCCTTCCTATCTTTTAAACAAGGAAAGTGATGTGATAGCTTCACATATTACTAAACAGGTCATATGCAGCTGTTGTGAGTCAATCCTATCTCTAATAATCTCCAATAATTCCCTATAACTGACATAAGACTCACCGAGCTGACATTTCTTAGATTAACTATGTTGCATTTTTTCAACCGAGGAGCAACATTAGTTAATCTCCACGTCTCTGGAAACTCCGCTGTGACTGAAGAGCACACAAAGACTGTGCACCAGGCGACAGCAATTTACTCACTTGCTTCCCTCAGTAGTTTGGAGTGTATACCGTCATATCTTGGAGGCCTGTCTACTTGCATGCTATTCACAATACTTAGCTCGTCCTTCGATGTTAAATACTGAAATACTCTGGAATGTCACCATATCTTTCTCTGAACTCAGAATCCATCATGTCCTTCTGTTTTGATAGTTCCGAAGCAACGTATTCAGCAAAGAATTCACCCACTTCCTCCAGATCCATGCATTAATTATCTCCTTTCTCCTTGAGTAATCCTACTCTCCCCCGGCTACCCTCTTAATCCTGATAGCACTGTTTGCCAAAGACGTTTCATGGGACCTTCGAGCCCTCCGAATTCTTTATTTACGCTTTTCCTGCTTTTAATGTTTTTGACACCTCTGACTGACTTCAGTTGCCAAGCACTTCGAAGTGCATCTTCTTTACTTTTTCACTGAACTCAACGTTTCTCTTGTCATCAAAGGTTCCCAAATCTTGCCATTCAAACCAGCCTGCCGCTCTGACCCGACCACGTAATATCAGAAGGGGTGGATAAGCTTTTCAGCCAATTCTTCCAGATTCTTCACGATCGGCCATATTGTCGAGGTCCGTTTAAGCTTCAATTCAAATTCAGAACGATATACAAACGTTTTGCGACTCTATTTGGCGACCATTGTTTGCCTTTTATTCTTTACTTATTTTCGTTATCTGTATTGAAAAGAAATCGACTAAAGATTGTTGCATCTTTCTTTCCGGCATCGTTTTAAATATGTTGTTTGCTTCCTAATTTCTGTTTGCTCTTGCCCCTCCGCATTCTGTACTCCTCCCAGGTTTCTGCGATACTGAGTTCCCACTGTCTGATGTAAGTTTTGCTGTTTTGTCTGTGTTTTCCTGCACTTCCAAGAAACCGTGGAATAAGCAGCAGAAGATTTTAACTTTGTGAGATCACATTTTCTTGAGATCACTTTCATCTCCCCTCAGAATACCTATCACTGCTTTGATTCTGATTTATCTTATGTTATTGTTTCCTGTTGACTTGCATGAAATCTCTTTCCAGCTTAATAAAAGGAGACTGAGTCATATTCGGACCCCAGCTGTTAGTCTAGTTTTGTCTTTTCGAATTCTTGCATTTGAATCAAATCAATTGTGTTCACTATTTCCTTAACACTGCCGATTTCCGTTCAGACGTGAGTAGTAATGACCTTCGATAGTGATGTTTAACGGGTATCATTGTACTCACACTTGCTGACAATTGTCGGTGGTGTATTGAGGGAGTGATTGTAGATGGGGACCATTCAAGTGGGCTGCTTCCTCTTTAATCATGTCAAACTGCTTGAGTAGTGTCGGAACTGCATTCATTTAGTCAAGTTGAGATTATTCCATCATATTCTTGACTTAAACCGTGGAGTCAATGGACAGTCTTTGGCAAAACAGGCGAAAATTTGCAAGCTATAGGACTCCTAATTTCTGATCTCATGTTCTAACCGTCGCAGCGATATTGTCTTGCATAAACCTGAGAATGTTCGTGCCATTGGATTCAGCATTGGTAATGAGTTTGGATGTTGGAATGGCAATGATGCGTTGGTTTGTCGCGGTCATTACCTGACATCTGTGCGGCACGCACGTTACTTATCATTTGACAGCCTAAGTGTTGCGTTTCTTCTGATTGTGTGATATGAATGGTTGTGCATTTTCAACTCATGAGCAAACGTTATCACATCTGAACGTATGAAGAGATGAGCTTGGCCACAGCTGGTTTTCTAATGTACCTGGCTGCCTTTGTTCTTCTAGGTGGCACTGAGTTTCGAAGGTGCTACCTTATAATCATTCTGCAGAGCACCTCGTATATTGAAAATACTGCTATTATTGAGCGTCAGTACTGCAGGGAATGGATGCTCGTGGAATGGACTAGTTTTGTCCTGGGTTATTTTGGGGATGTAATCCATCATCAGATGAGTTACTCACTGCAGCATTCCTAACCTCTGACCTGCTCTTGATGAAAGTGTTATTTATATGAATAGTTCATGGTAATATCGGATCGATAATAGCACCCAGGATGCTGATAATTGCAGTGGTGAGCACTCACCGATGGTTACCTTTTGAAAATCAAATGAAGATAGCATGTTTCTTTTTTGTCTTTTTTGTCGAGTATTTCTGTGTTGTGAACATTGCTTGCAACCTGTGAGATTAAACTTGGATGCGTTCGAAGCCTTGTTGCATTTGAAAGTGGACTGTTTCAGAAATGGCATAATTAGTGAACATTCCTAATTCTGTACTTATGATGGGGAGAATGTCATTGTAACAGCTGGAATGTTTGAGCCTCAGACACTCGATTTCCTGAAGAATGGCTGCAGAGCTGTCCTCGAGCTCCAATTACTGACATAAACAATAACCTTGTTTTTGGCTGGTTACAATTCCAACCAGGAGAGTACCTCACACAGATTTAGAATGACTATGATTTTGCTGAGGCTCCTATTTCACACCCTGTTAAATAGTGGTTTGATGCTCAAAGTATTTACTCTCACTGCCCCTTTGGAATTTCACTTTTTTCAATAAAGTTTGCAATTGAGTTAGGAGCTGAATGTGCATGATGGGATACTAACTGACCGTCACTGAGCGGGTTACATGTTGATTGGTCACATGATTGCTGACACCTTCCTTCACACTTCCTTGGTCGTCTGTTCACCGATGGTCAGTGACTGGCTGCAACGCAAGAGCCCCGCTTTTTTTTTGTGGGAAATACTTGAACAATTTATCTCATAGATATGGGATGTCAGTGATCATGATGGAATATTACAGCTTGTCTAGGGATGTGGCAATCTCTGGAGTTATATCACAGTTTCAAATGTCTGCAGCCATTTCGTGGTATCGTGGGGAGTATTGGTAATTGTCTGATGATTGGCTTCTTTGAAGCTGGGGTCCAGTGAAGGAGGCCGAAATGTATCATCTGTTCAGCCCTTCAGATTGTAGATTGTTACAAATGCACCAGTTATATTTCTTCCCTGATATGCTGTACTCCCCGATGATTGGAGTTTGCATTGGTGGAGACAAGCTTCCTCCTCCAACGGTCTCTTTTATTGTCCACTATCTTTTATGACTTCATGCTGCAGGACCGGAGAGATAGATTTGGACATTTTTTGCTTGTGGTTTTAAGCCTGAAAATCGTACCGTTTTATAGCTGAAGACAAAAAGAGTTTCTCTAGGTTGTCTCTTTATATTTCGGTCAGGCTGGTGCTGCTAGTGCCATGTCCTTTTGCACTCACAATGTCCTTCATTGAATCAGTGTGGATCACTGGCTTGATGGTACTGCACAGTGGGAGATATGCTGGACAGTCAGGTTGCAGACTGTGTGACTACTACGGCATATGATTCTGCTGCTGCTGATAGCCAACTGCACCTTATGTACCGCTGTCATTGGTTGCACGATCTGTTAAAGATTTGCCCCATTCAGCATGCATGTCGTTACATAACATGGTGAGGATACTAAAAAAGGAAGATGGACCTTAATCCTTACAAGGATTGTCCCATGGCAACATTTACTAATATATTAAATGGAGTGTTCTAACTGCAGCAGGTGGATTACTGATGATGTGCTCAATTATATGTTACTCTTATATTTATTCCTTCAACACCTGACAAAGTGCAATACACCAGTCACAGGATCCACTATCAATGCTGAGCACTATATTGATTGAATACCAATGAACTATCCCCACAACCCCTCACTTTTGCCTGGCTCTGTCCCGTCAGTGGAAGGGAACCGAATAAAGAGGATGGTAATGTTGCCTGGGACGTAGTCGTGCTCACAGAATCCTGCCTTTCTTACAATTTCTGACTGTTGCTTGATTAGTCTGTGGAAAATATACAGCAGGTCAATTTAGTTTTCGCACAATTAAGAGATAATATTTCTCACGTATTTTACAGTAAAACCAAGCGTCATTGTTTTCAGTTGGAAAGAATTGAAGTGAACAATTACCAGAATGCAGACTTAAGAATTACACAATTCAGCAACCATATTTAACGTCTTATTCATGTTCAGATCAGCGAACACACCATTTTGCAGTCATGAAAGCTGCTGAGAAAGGCATGGAAAACATTTGAATTCAGACACAGTGCTACTAAGCCTCACTACAATCTCCGAAAGTCTGGCCATCTCTCAAATCTGTCGAGAGAGCTTCCACACTGGAGCTGGACAATTATTCACACAATCCGTCACAACAGGATGGTGCCAGACATCCCTAGTCAACCAAGAAATGCATGCAGCAGACAGGCCATTGGACTCAGTTCTCAGTGCTGATCGAAACGCAGATTAACATTTGTAAACATTATATGACAACAAGGATATCTTGCAAGTTCATCTTTTCTGGTGTGCCATCGAAGCTCTGTAATTCTGTACCTTGGACCCGATCCTGAATGAAGGTGTTAAAAAGGCGATGGTCTCCTGTAGCAGATGGCACCTTACATTGAACACCTCACAAACCATAACGAGTGTATGTCCGCTCCAGAACGTCAGTATCCAAACAGAATTGTGAGGCGACATTGATGGCCAGTCCAATTACATTGTGCGTGGCTCGAGATAGAATTTTCTATGTAAACATTTTCAGCATTATTCTAACCATTAACAGCAAAGTCCCTTAATTGAAGTTTCGACATTTTTGGATGCTACATAATTTTCGATTGTCCAGTCAGCACAAAAGCCGTCCATTTATTCAGCTCACTCTTATGACAACAACATGATGAAAAACAGCACTAATCACAGGAAGGGTCTTTGAAATGAAAATAAAATTATTACATTAGTATTAAGATTAAATTAAATTAAGATCAAATTATTAAATGAAAATTGATTAGTATTAAGTGCAAGGAATTTGAACGCATATATTTATTGTCCCCTGTACTAATATTGTGCAATCTTCACACACAGTAAGTTTGATGGTAATAAACATTTTGTCTCAACATTTTACTGTCACAGTCGAATGCATTTCAATTGCCTCTGTCTATATCACAGTTCATTTATGTGGAATGTGATAGTCCGTGTCTGTGCAATGCTCGGTCTGAATGCCATGTCTCTGAAATGCTGGCAGATTGCTAAAAACAGCAGGCCCCTTCAGCTGTTCGCACAAACCAAGGCACTCACTGCTTCCAACCCCCTGCGCTCACAAGACACAGAACTCACTGACCAGGATTAGACATAAATGGATAATATTTTGGAATTTATTCATAGAATTTGATTGAGCTGTCAGTTATTTCTCAACCCTTGTTGCTATTGAGAAGGTGGTGGCGAGCTGCCACAGTGAACCTCTGTCGGTCGACATAAAATAACAATAGGAACGGTATTTCAACAATGGCATTGAATGAATAGAACCATGTCAGGATGGTGGGTAGCTTGGAACGAACCTTGAACATATATATGTTCCCCTTGCCCTTATTGACAGTCGTAGATTCAGAGGTACGTTGTAAATTCTCTGCAGAGCACTATGTAAATACCAGGCATTGCTGCTACTGAGTGTCAGTGGATGGGGGGCAAAGATTTGCAGTCCTGTTGCTTTTACATAAGGACTATTTCGATGACTGAATAATGACGAATGGCGTTGACCATTGTCCAATCATTGACAAACATTACGACTTGTGACTTTATGGCGTAGGGGTAATCATTTATGGAGCAGCTGAAAAGTGTTGAACCTCGGACACAGAACTCTCTTATAACTTATTTATAGTGTCCTTCCCTCTGATTTAGGAAGATTGCTTCAAGTTCAATCTGCTCCAGAGGTGTCTATCAACATATCTGAACAGATGAATATTAAAATATACTCCCTAAGGAGCTGAGTGTGGACTTGATTAGCTCAATCATTTGGCTGGCTTGTTTGGAATGCAGATTAATGCCAACCCCTATCTGTGTAAACCCCTACACCATTCTTACCACTGTCAACTCTGCCAGCCTTTACACTCTATCTTATCTCCGATACCCCACCCTATCACTCTTAAACTCCTTCAGGCTCTAAGCCACTCCCTATCCATGCAATCTCTCCCAGGCTCTTCACGCCCCCATCTCTCTCACCTCTGAATCCTACATCCCTTCCTATCTCTCTAAACTCCAGCTCCAAAAACCCTCCCTATCTCGCTGACGTCCTGCACCCCTACAACAGTCCCGATCACAAAACCTCCTGAAGGCCATACAAATTCCCTAACTCGTAGGCCCTACAGCCCCTACACCCCGCTGTCGTTCTAAACTCCAACACCTCCAAACCACTCTATCACTTTAACCTCGGCCAGACCCGACAACTGTCCCTATCTCTTTTACCTGCTCCAGCCCCTACGTCCCTCCCCATCTCCCTAACTTCATCCAAAACCTATCCGCTACCTATCTCTGTAACCAGTTCCTGCCTCACAACCTTCCCAATCTCTGTAAGGTCCAGCAGCAACTGTACGACTCACTATCTCTGTTGCCTCCACCAATTACTACAACTTTATTTCTGTAAAAAAGATTCCAACCACTGCTCTCCTCAACTAGCTCATGTTGAAAGATTGGAGCGACGGAGCTTGTATATCTTTGGGTTTAGAAGATTGAGAGGGGATCTGATTGAGACGTATAAGATTATTAAAGGATTGGACACTCTGGAGGCAGGAAACATGTTGATGGGTGAGTCCCGAACCAGAGGACACAGCTTAAAAATAAGGGGTAGACCATTTAGGACAGAGATGAGGAGAAACTTCTTCATCCAGATTGTGGTTGGTGTGTGGAATGCTCTGCCCCAGAAGGCAGTGGAGGCCTAGTCTCTGGATTCGTTTAAGAAAGAGTTGGATAGAGTTCTCAAGGACAGGTGAATCCAGGGGTATGGAGATAAGGCAGGAACAAGATACTGATTGAGGAAGATCAGCCATGATCATAATGAATGGTGCTGAAGGCTTGAAGGGCAGAATGGCCTACTCCTGCACCTATTGTCTATTGTCTATTGTCTATTGACACACTTTAACCAATCCATTTGTGTCATAGCGTGAGCAACCTTCCTGTTCGGATATATTGAATCTGTCACAGTCTAGTACTCAACTAACCCCCTCTCAGACATGTGGCTATGATTCCCACCCCACAGCCAAACTAGTTTAAACCCTCCCGAATCACACGAGCAAATTTCCCACCCAGGACTTTTGTACACCTCCAGTTCAGGTGCAACCTGTCCTTCATGTACAGGTCCCACCTTCCCCAGAAGGTATCCCAATGGTCTGGATATTTGAAGCCCTCCCGCCTGCACCAACCTCGCAACCACGTGTTAAACTGCATTCACTGACTGTACTTAATCTCACTATTTCGCGGCAACGGTAGCAAACCTGAGATCACTGCTCTTCTCGTCCTGCTCTTCAGTTTCCAACCTAACACTCTGTAGTCATTTTTCAGAACAGCAATCCCTATCCTGGCTATATCATTGGTGCCAATATGTACCACGATTTCTGGCTGCTCACACTTCCCCTTCAGAAGCATATGACATCCCGGGGCCTGGCACCAGGGAGGCAACATACCTTCCGCGAGTCCCGTTCCTGAACACAAAATTTCCTGTCAATCCGTCTAACTATTGAGTCCCCTATCACTAGCGCCTTTCTATTACTCCCATTCCCTTCTGAGCCACAGTGCCAGGCTCAGTGCTCGAGACCTGACAACTATGGCTTTCCGTGTCACCACCAGTAGTAATCCAAAACAGTATACTTATTGCCGAGGGGAACAGCCACAGGGGATCCATGCTCTGACCATATGTTCCCTTTAAACGCACCCCCCCCCCCCCCCCGCCCCCACCGACAGCAACCCAGCTATCCTTATCCTGTGTCCGGGGAGTGACCACTTTCCTGTACATCCTCTAAATGTCCTCCTGAGCCTCCCGGAAGATCCGTTCTTCAACCGGCTCCAGCTCCAGCTCCAGTTCTCTAACTCGCTTTTCGAGGAGCTGGAGTTGGGTGCACTTCTCGCAGATGTAGTTGGCAGAGACATGTGAAGTGTCTCTCACCTGCCACATACTGCTGGACGAACATGCAACTGCCCTAACATCCATATCCCGCTACATTTTTAGCCTGCGCAGAATAAACAAAGGAAGGGAAGAAAAAAAAGAGAAACCTGAAAACTTACTGAGTTTACAGACTCCAAGTATGGTTAGAGGAGGTGGGTTGGAGGGAGGCTATACGATGTAGAGTCTCAGGTTTAGATCTCACCAACTTATAAACTTCCCAGAAGTCCTTCGCTCCTCCCTCGCACATCTCAGCAAATGGAGCCCCGGAGCCTGAAGTAAGTCGTTGAAACAGTTAGGCTCACCTTCCCAGAAGTCCTTCGCTCCTCCCTCGCACCTCCTGGCAAATTGTTTAGAGAAACAATAGAAAACAATTGCTTGCCTGCACTCTGTGAACCTGCAGGTGATTATCCTACAAGAGACTGTGCAGAACTGTGTGTGATAACAGCTCCTGCCTTCCAAAACAGTCTGTCCAGGCACGGTGGGAGACCAGAGGTGAATCAGGAGAAAGGGTATTTCCTTTGGATCATCAAATTAGTTGCAACAACTGTGAAGTGCAGAACAGTCCGCGGGATTGTTCGGGAGCATCAAGAGAAGTCAAGATAAAACATTTGAAATAAACTTCAAATCCCAGCTCTAAACTGAGGAGAACTGATTCTTCTGCTTTTCATATGAACTGCTCACTTCCCTGAATCCCAATCTGCATGTTGGATGTGAGCTGCTCGGACACTCTCCTGTGAGGTAGAAAGTTCAGACTCTCTCTGGAAACATGAGGCTTGTATCCTCCTGTTTCACGAAGGCTGCAAAATGTAAACAATCTGCCCTTCGCTGTGTTGTCAGTTTACAGTATATATAACATACAGCGCAATAGAGGCCACTGAGCCCTGCATACTTCTGAATTCTGTCCTTTCTCTGTCACCCCGCAAATTAGACCTGTGTCCCCTCGTGCTATTCATCACCATTTGAATATACATTACCTCTAACCTTCGACCCTATCTAACCTTCTGATTATCTTATATGCCTCAATTAAGTCACCTCTCAAACTTCTTCTCTCTAACGAAACTAGCGTCAGGTCCTTCAGCCTTTGCTCATAAGCTCTTCACAAATACCAGCAACATCCTAGTTAATCTCTTTAAACACTTTCCAACGCTCGCTATTCTTCCGATAATGCAGTGACTAGAACTGAGCGTAATCGTCCAAATACGGCCCCACCAGAGTTTTGTACAGCTGCAGCACAACCGCGCTGCTCTTAAGCTCAATCCCCTGCTAATGAAAGCCAACACACCATATGCCTTCATAACAATCCTATCAACCTGGGTGGCAACTTTGAGTGATCTATTGATATGGACAGCAAGGCTCTGCTCCTGCGCATTGCCACGAATCCTGTTTTTAACCCTGCATGCTACATTCAAATTCGATTTTCGAAAGTAAATAACTTCACACTTTTCCAGGTTGAACTCAATCTACCACTTCTCAGCCTTGTTCGTCAACCTGGCAATATCCATTTACAAACTGAAATAGCCCTCCAAACTATCCACAACCCCACCAACCTTCGTTTCTTTGGTAAACGTACAAACCCACTCTTTCACTTTTTAATTCAAGTCGTTTATAAAAATCTCAAAGAACAGAAATCCGAGTACCTATCCCTGCCGAACACCACTGTTCACAGAACTCCAGACTGAATACTTTCCATCTTCTTCCAAACTTTATCTTCTATGAGCCAACCAATTCTGCAGCCAGATGACAGATTTCCGTGTATCCCATGTATCCTTGTTTCATGAATGAACCGACCGTAGGGGAAGCTTTTTCAAAAGTTTTCCTGAAATCCGTGTACACCACCTCCACTGTTTTAACTTCTTGAACGTGTTTTTGAAACATCCTTAAAGATTTCAATAAGGTTTGTGAGGCATGACCTGCCCCTCACAAAGCTAAGCTGACTGTCTCAAATCAAACTATGTTTTTTCAAGTAATCATAAATCCTATGTCTCAGACTCATCTCCAATATTGTGGCAAACAGTGTCGTAAGACTGACTGGTCTGAAATTCCCAGCATTCCCTACTTCTTTTCGTAAACAAGGGGAAAACACTTGACACGCTCCAATCATCTGGGACTACTCCAGTGGAGAGTGAGGTTACAAAGATCATCACCAAATGTGCAGCAATCTCTTCCCTCTGTTCCTGTAGTAACCGATGTTATATCTTGCCTGGCATAGGGGATTTATCCATTCTTTTGTGTCTTTTTTTTTCAAATTATGAACATATCCTCCTTCCTCACGTTAACCCGGACCAGCAGGTAAAAATCGCGCAACACCAGGTTATTGTCCAAGAAGTTTACTTGGAAGCACTAGCTTTCGGAGCGCTGCTCCTTCATCATGTAATTGTGGAGAATACGAAAATAAGGAGCAGCATTTATAACAAAAGTTTACAGAATGGGGTCCATTTTGGTGTTGGTTGTGTCGGTGGTGGTGACTCTTGGGTCTTGCAACAGACACTGAGGAATTCATCAGACGTACGAGACGCCGGGAATTCTTTCAGGATGCCAGCACTGCTCCCTATGAGCCCATCGACGAATCTGAACAGTCATCAAAGGGATTTGTAGAGGAGTGACCCAAGTGAAAGTCAACATGGACCCCACCTGCGGGCTGCTGTCCTGAGCTTGGCAGGTATGCTCAAACCATCAGGAAATACATAAATGCCAGATTCATCAGCCGTACCCAGAAGGTAGATCAGAACATCACCCGATCACAATGCAACGTCATCCATGCTCTCGAAACCAATCCCATCATTGTCATCAAAACAGCAGATAAAGCACGAACCATAGTCATTCAGAATAGAACAGATTACTGCAAGGAAATGTGCTGACAACTGAACAAACAGGAATAATACAGACAACTACCGGCCGAAGCGAATCAACAGCACACCCGTGAACGAAACACATCAATAAGGACTTTGCATTCAGTTCTTTTGAGTTCCCTACACGCACTCAAGGATGTCCTCATAAGAACGGGGTACGATGCTCAACTCATCGATAACCAGTTCCGACATGCCCCAGCGAGAAACCTTAATAACCTCCTCGGGGACAGACGTGAGCTGCAAACGGCAGGGTACTTTCGTTGTCCAGTACTTCCCACGAGCCGAAACACTACATCATGTTCTTTGCAGCCTGCAACTCATTCTCATTGAGGATGAGAACCTCACCAAGACTTTCCCCACACCTCCACGTCTCGCCTTTAAACAGCTAGCAAACCTCAAATAGATCATTGTTCGTCGCAAACTGCTCGACGTTCAGGAAAATATCATGCAACATGTTCATGGTAGACGCTGCAAGACATGTCAGAGTGTCGACACAGATGCCACCATAACGCGTGGGGACACCGCCCACCATGTACGTGGCAAGTACTCATGCGACTCAGCCAAATTTGTCTATCTCATACGCTGCAGGTAAGATGCACTGAGGCATGGAACATTGGCGTGACCAAACAGAGGATACGGTAATGGATAAATCGGGACGTTGGGTTGATGTCACACTACAGATGAGCCCATTGCACTGTACATACACATATACAGATATACCGACAGACAGGCAGGCACTTTCGCACACACACGCACACACACATACACACAAACACAGACCCTCTCTCATACACTCCCACATACTCTCATACGTACATTCGCACACACACTCTTACTGACTTAAACTCCTTTACGCTCACACACACAACCTCTCACAGACACTCATAAACCCCCAAACCCCACCCACACTGACATGTACACATATGGCCTTGAGCGATTAATTTGTACTTGCAGAATTACATTTTACTTTGCTCAAAAACTGCATAAATCCGTGTAAGATTCTGTAAATCCTTTACGTTCGCATCAGTCTGGCCATTGTGGCACACGCAGCCTCACAGGGAGTTAACACCTTCAATACCTTATCTGTGTTGACTTGACACCAATTGATAAAGTGCACTTGAGAATGTAAATTTTAAAAATATTTTGCGATTTATATGCGAAAAACTGAAACTAACTGGAACATTCTAAAAGATGAGAGGCTTAACAAACAATCCGGGTTTTTTTCAATATATAATTTCAGTTACATCACACTGTAAACGTTTGCTATAAATTCCGTGTCACCAATCTTATTCTCCACAATCACCAGATCAAGGAGCAGCGCTCCGAACGTTAGTGCTTCCAAACACACCTGTTCGACTATAAACTGATGTTGCGTGATTTTTTAGCTTCGTACACGCCAGTCCAACACCAGCGTCTCTCGCTCTAGCACATCAGTCTGTTTCACGCTATTAACAGAACGTCAACATCCCTCTCAATAGTGAGTACTTCAGTAAAGTATTCATTCAGGTCCTCCATACTTCCACCAACTCCAGGCGCAAGTTGCCTCCACTAACCATGATCAGCCATACGCTCACTCTGGCCATCCCCTTGTTCGTCACATAAGTCAAGAACGTTCTTAATCCTATTCACTGAAGCTTTGTAATGCCCTTTCTACCCGTCCTGCTCCACTTGTCTACTTTGCAGCCCTCTAAATACCTGTCTCATCCTTACCTCCTCAACATGAGATAAGTCTCCATCATCGTCTTGACAAGATTTCCACATTCTTTGCCACTCAAGGTTCTTTCAAACAACCATCTCTTCATTGAGAAAAAAATGCTCTCTTCTTGCTACAGGAGACTGAGCTTGGAAAGAAGTCACACACATTTCCTCCAGACAAGAGTCCTGCCCTCTTGTGGTCCCGCATTAAATACATTTCCCTTGACGGCAGTGTTCAGACCAATAAAGGTCAGATATTTTTCCCTTTTTTTGAAAAGAAAAGTGTTGTGGACACTTGACAAACAACTGTAGACTTTAAAGTAATTCTTGCACTTTTACAACAGATCTGCAATTGAGCACGTTAAGTTTCAATGTTTTCAGTAAATAAACAACAGTATCGAGATTCATACGATTTAGGGAATAGAGAATCAGTTTTCTGCCAATGGACCCCTCCTTTTTCAACGTCAGTCCATTGGAACATGTCAGACCTCAATGTAGCCTTAACCTCACTTCCGCGATAGACGACAAAACCACTGATTCCTTGGTCTACCAAGAATTGAAACGTTCTTCCGAGAATACCTTCAATCACCCACTTTCCAATTCTCTCTGGAGAAGTAAATACTCATAGATCAATGAGCTTGCAAGGAAAGGAATTCCCTCTCTTTCCTGCTTTTGTTAGGAGAGCTTGTGTCCCATGGTTCTGGATTCTCTGTCCAGAGGCGACGGTATTTCAGTATAACGCTTTTCTCATCCTCAAGAACAATTGGAAATGGGGCAATGAGAGGGGAAAACAGGGCATGGAAGGTGCAGAATCAAGCATTGGAACCACACTATACAAGACAAACATTATTAAAACATAGCTGAAAATGTGTTGTTGGAACAGCGCAGCAGGTCAGGCAGCATCCAGGGAAAAGGAGAATCGACGTTTCGGGCAGAAGCCCTTTCGGGCATAATCCCTTACTAAAACATACCATGGTCTGGCCCATATCGGGTGAGAAAATATGCAATATCAGATGAAGTGTTGCTGAGGGTGGTATGGAATAGGAAGCGGAATGGCAAAGTTTGTTTAATGATGTGTCCTCTGCGCACAATTCGAGACAGTGAAAACAGTCAAGGTAAAATGGAACCACCTGCCAAAACCCAGGGCCCCATGGGAACAATTGCACATCGACTTTAAACGACCAGAAAACCAGTCACAGGAAAAGAAATCCGGCTGGTCCTTAAAAGATGGGTATAAACTGTTGTTGAAAGCATTTCCCGGTAGATTCTGATCAAGATACACATTTCCCAACGAAAGTAATTGAGCAGCTATGTTCCCTGCTATTTACAGAACTGTGATACCATCCATCATACAATCTCCAAAACTTCATGAACGGCAGAATGAATGCATCGGACACTGAAAGTTAGTCTGACTAACGTCCTGACGGAAACTAGACAGGAATAGGTAAGAGTACACCCACCATCCTGGTGTAACTGAGGTTAAACCCAACAAAGTGAACCAGGTTGATCCGCTTTGAATTAATGACTGGACAGACAATGCAGCTGCAAGTGGGTGTGTGGTAGTCGCAGGGCTGGAGATATGCAATTGCATGAATAAAGTTGAACAATGTGTTAGAAAAACTGGAAAAATACCTGCAGGAGCTGAAAGGGGAATGTGCAGACAGACAGAAAGCCAGATACTGGGAAAGGGAGCACAGAAACATTCGATTGATGTGCGTAAACAAGGAGATCCATTCAGGGTGAAACTATTACCAGAACATGTGGGACTGCGAGCGCGATGGGTCCGACGCGGCTTTGTGTTCATGACGGTTCATATCTGCGGTCTACTGAATATTCACGAACAGACAATGGACTCCTTAATCAACAGAGCCGGATTAAGAGAATTCTGATTGCCTGCATGACATTGAAATAGGAATATAAAGTTGTGAATCGCGAAGAAGACTTGAACCTGGGTGCAGTGGTAATGGAAATGTACATTCTGGTGGTACGGAAGAGGAAAGTGTGATATCGACTATGGTACACTTGCCATGTCCAGGAACAGAGAAAATTGAAACAAGGAAGAAAACCCATCAATTAATATGGAACCGAATAATTCGTTCGAGTCATCAAGCTTGAATTTGAGGTTTAGGGCAAAGGTCAGTGAGCTTTGAACGTGGAAAGATTGGATTGGCAAAAGTATTTTTATGCCCAGAGTATTTTGTCTTACCCACAAAATACCCATTTGGCCGCACGGATTTAGGGTAAGGATGGGCTTGAAATAGAAATAATTGAAATGGTCAGTAAATTGTTTAAACGGGTTGTTTGGTGTTCGACTTTGTGTCAAGGATGCTCTCATGTAAACCTGCACTGGATTTGGTGAGTTACAAGTCGTTGTGTTATACTATCACATTCGACCCTGGTTAGCTGGTTTGATGGTGAGGTTGGGGTGGCAGCAGGGCCAGTGGAGGCTGAGCGATGTGAGGGTGAGAGGTTGCAGTTGCTAAGAAGGAATGATCGTTTGAGGCGCCGGTGGCTGTTTGAGATAATGAGATCGAGGGAGGATAAGAGGTCAGCACAGGGTGCCGAGTAGGATGGAGTCTTATAGAGGTTTGCAAAATCAGGACGGGTAAATAGGCATGGGTAGGGTAAATAGGCAAAGTCTTTTGCCTTGAGTCGAGGAGTCCAGAACGCGAGGGCATAGGATTAGGGTGAGAGGAGAAAGATCTTAAACAGACCTATGGGGCAATGTTTTCACACAGAGGGTGTTACTTGTATGGAATGGGCTGCCAGAGGAAGTGGTGGAGGCTGGTACAATACAATCTTTAAGAGGCAGGTGGATGGGTATATGAGTAGGAAGGGTTTGGAGGTATATGAGGTGGGTGCTGGCAGGTGGGACTAGATTGTGTTGGGATATCTGGTCGGCATGGAAGGTTTGGACCGAAGGGTATGTTTCAATGCTGTACATCTCTATGACTCTTTGGATCGACAGCCTTATCTACCACCTCGGAACGCTTCTACGACATGTAATCAAATTTGAATTCACCAACTGCATCGTGTCCCCTCCCACTATCTGATCCCAGATCTAACACTCTAAATTGACACAGTTCTCTTGTTCTGTCCTACCTGTCCATCTTCCTTCCCACTTGACCAATCCACCCTCCCCACCGACCTATCACAATTGTCCTTCCCTGCATCGACTTCCGATCTATTTTATCCACAAGCCCTATTTATCTCCCAGATCATTTGCCCGTCTGCATTCTTTTTCACGGGCTTACACTCGAAACTTCGATTCGCCTGCTCCTCAGATGTTGACTGACATGCTGTGCTTTTCCAATGCCACAGTCTTTAACTCTGACTCTCCAGCATCTGCATTCATACCTTTTTCTTAATGAATGAGTTGGTGCAATATAGGTAGCAATTAAATCAGTACGGCCGTGAAATTATAAAAGGATATAAATATCTTATTCACATGGGGCAAACAGAGTGGAATGTTGTTCAATGTAGGGAGGCGGGGAGTAACTTAGGTTGTCGTATTTATGACTTCAACACTTAACAAAAAAACATTGTAGATGTTTGGAACTGCTTTCAGTAAAATGAATATATCCCAAGACAATTTTAATTTTTACAGCAAACTTACAATAATATGTTACCTTTTCCACTTTATCCTACGCCAAGCACTGTTAAAAGCTGGGGACATTTGCTTTCCTGACTGTTGGCTGAGCGAATACGATAACGTCCTCTGCACTGTCCCCTTTACAATTTAGCCTCTGACCTATCACTGCTGAGTCGAAGTTTAAATCGAAGCATCTTCTGATCTGATGATTGTCTGATTATGCTGTGAAAATCCCCCCTCCCTCTGTCCCTCTACGGCCGAATGCTTGAGGGCATTCATCCTCCACCAGCCCCTGCAAAGTGCTGTGGGGAGGCCGGCAGAGAGAGGAATGGTATCACTGTTAAAACAAAGGAGCTGCGTTGTGTAAATTGCACTCTTGCCTCAAATAATACTGGTATTACTAATGTTGGTGTCACCGAGTGCATGCTCTTTTCAGTTTACCCTTTATGTCTCGGTTTAAGTCTTTTGATCACCACACCCTAACTTACAATAAGCTGCCTGGACTATTCGTTGAAAGAAACTTTTCTGTGTACTTCATTACACATCACAATATATCAATCAATTTTGACTTTTCAACGCATGACAGGAAGTTCGTGTTTTGGACTGCATTGAAGTGGCAGCCATTGGAATTACGCAGGTAATGTTAAAAGGAGTGCCACCATTTATAATATTTAGTCGTATTATTCAAAAAGCAAAGAATTCCTGTGACCAGGTATTTTGCTGTGTAACTAATCTTTCGCTCTGAACCGAGTCAACGTTGCTATGTAAATAAATGCGTTTGTGCAACAACAGTCGCGATAATAACCATCAGGTGGGTAGCTGCCATAACCACCAGGTAGCGAGTAGTGCAAGGTGAACACCGCACTTTCCCCGGGCATGAATTGCAATTGCTATCAAATGGGAACAGAAGCAATGAATTACTGATCATAATTCCCCCCACCTATTCTACAGAACAACAGTAAGATTTTATTGCCTTAACGTAGAATTCACCAGCTTCTAAATCTCCCATCAACCTACCTCATCACAGGCACAGCCCTCCTTCTCCATCTCACTACCTTGATCTGACTCGACCTGTCCATCTTCCTTGCCACCTATACTTTCCAGTCTTCCCAATAATCAATCACAGACAACTCCAGCTTGCTTCCACCTGTTGCTATCTCACATATATTTCCAAAAGCCATACCCTGCCCATTTATTTCTGAGTCCCCTTCCCCCTCTCGAGGCCTGATGAAATATTTTAAACTGAAACGTCGACTCCCACGTCCTCTGATGCTGCCTGACCTGCTGTACTTTTCCTCTGGCTCAACTCTTTGCCCACTCTCAAACGTGCATTCGAATGAGTGTAGTCGATTCTGACAGTTTTCAGCTCCAACTCTGTCAGGTGCAGAGTCTGTTAGAAATCTCGCTGCCAACTCAGTCATCGGACTCGTGATTGAACTATCAATAGAACAAACTCTCTCTCAAGCCATTCTCTGCTCTTATAATTGGATGAAATCCTGATCAGGTCTTCCATAGGATTAGTAAACAGGTCATCAAAATGTATACAGGATCTTAAACAGGACTGTTCCATGTGTTACACGAGGGGAGCATAACAGATAATGCAGGACTCCCTTCGTAACAACGTGAGAGTGTTTGGACTTCTATGATCTTTGCGTTGTAAATCTACACATCTGCACATGACATACATCTCAACGTAAACGTCGCAGGAGGACAATATGTCAAGATTTCAATCCACTGATCAGAGATTCTGGGGAGGAGAGCATTTCCAGAAGGATGGTGGTTAGTTGAAGTAACAGAAATGAAAAAGGGCGTTTTCGTCTATTCCTATTGTTGAACAAAAAAGTACTATCGACTTTAAAATTCATAACTGATCCAGCATCTAATGTAGGAAATAGAATTCCAAACCTGTCCGTCACTTCTGTTCAGAAGTTCCTCTTTACACCTCTGAACCTCATTCTAACACTAAGCTCCCACATTCTAGAATCCAAAATCAATGGAAATAGTTCATGCTTTCCTGTCTTCTCCTTTTAATATTTGTAGTACATCGTCAGAACACGAGTCTTGAGAAAACAGGCCTAATTTGAAAATCAGATTAATAATTTCCAGGCAGCATCCGTGGGAGACAAAGCAGAGGCAATGCTTCGCTTCAAGTGACCCTTCTTCAGAGCTAACTTGCGTGATCTGTCCTCGTACTTTCAATCCGTATGAAAACAGAATCGATGACAGAACACTAAGATTAGAAAATGCTGCAGCTGGGTGTCCCTGTAAGTGGTGAATTGTACCGAGAATGCTGTTGAATGAATTGCTGTCACTCTTCTCGTGCTTGGATAGCCTAACCACCCAGTGAGCTGGAGACATTGTTGTTGAAAAGCTAAAAACAGAGAGCATATCATCAGCAGATTAAAACAACTTCAATGTCATAATGCCATAACAGGAACGCCAATAAAAGTAAGTGTGGTGTAGAACACCTTCTCCACTTTTGAATTCGTAGATGCATTTTCCCGTGTGCGGCGATCTGTCCCTGCAGGCAGCTGGCAAGCTCCTCGTTTGAAACACTGAGCTGATATATTCCCACAGACGTTGCCTTATACTGTGTGGAAGCTCTTTGTGGAGATCGAGGTCACAACATTTCTCAGCTTTGTTGCTTTTTTTTCAAATTTCTGTTAGTCAACAAATTTATTACAATAACTCGTTTAATCCCAGTTATGGAGGAACATAATTTGGAAACTGAAGTAGTGGTGCTGGAAGAGCACAGCAGTTCAGGCAGCATCCAAGGAGCGAGGAGACTGGACGCCTCCTAGCAGAGCGCTTTAGGGAACTCTCCGGGACACCCGTACCAACCAACCACGCCACCCTATGGCCCAACATTTCAAATATCCCTCCGACTCTGCCGAGAACATGGAGGTCCTGGGCCTCCTTTACCGCCGCTCCTTCACCACCAGACACCTGGAGGAAAAACGCCTCATCTTCCACCTCGGAACACTTCAACCCCAGGGCATCAATGCGGACTTCAACAGTTTCCTCATTTCCCCTTCTCCCACCTCAATGCAGTTCCAAAATTCCAGCTCAGCACCGCCCTCATGACCTGTCCTACCTGCCGATCTTCTTTTCCATCAATCCACTCTACCCTCCCCCCGACCTATCACCTTCATCCCCTCCCCCACTCACCTATTTTACTCTATGCTACTTTCTCCCCCACCCTCCTCTCACTTATCTCTCCACCCTTCAGGCTCTCTGCCTGTATTCCTGATGAAGGGCCTTTGTCCGAAACGTCGATTTTACTGCCTGAACTGCTGTACTCTTCCAGCACCACTAATCCAGAATCTGGTTTCCAGCATCTGCAGTCATTGTTTTTACATAATTTGGAATCTGCCAGCAATAACACAGGCCGTTCAAACGCCATAAGTCTCATACCAACATCACAAATTATTTTAACCGATGTTGCATCAAGACAGTTTATTCGAAGTATGAAAGCATATCTCAGACCTGTCCAGCTGTGCTCTCAGGTAGGAGCTGCCTTCTTCAAATTAGAGCATTTCACTTACTGATTAAAATGTGATTATTATCATCCAAAGAATATGTGCATTGCTGCCGAGGTCAGCATTTATTCTCCATCCCCAATTTCCCAGGATGTGGAATCAGATGAAGGAACATGTGAAGCGAACACACTGCCCTTTCTGATGGAAGAGGACCCAGTGCACATGGTGGGTTACCAACAATGGAGAAATGGATGAGAATTTTAAATCCAAGTAAGGTAGCAATTTGAATTTAAGCATCTGCAGTCGTGGATTTAAATCCTCACCCATAGAACACCAATCTCTAGCTTATAAGAAAAAGCAAACTAGTGATAATATGGCCATGCCACTCTCTGTACAGCTTGCAATGATATGTTTTAACAGCAAACTAATTCAGCACCGCTCACAACTTCAAAAACGTAAACAGATTCATTTTCTGCATTTAATCGAAGTCAAATTCAGGCCACCACTAAAACTAAATAGCAACACATCGCATCATGTAAATTCTGAAACAAATGAAACTCATCCGACGAACACATCCATTCCAGAAACAAATTCTTCCACTCGTCCCAAGAAGAAAAGTCTGTACCAAACCTTCTCATCAGATTGACAGACCTCCATATAGTACAGAACGTCTGGAAAATGCAGATGTTGAAACCGTGACTGTCAATCGGGATGCATCAGGGACCTCCCTTTTATTGTCACGATCTAACAGTTCCTTCAGTGTTGATACACCGACAGTGCACTGACCACTCAGAACTCACCATCTGCCAGTACGGCGATCCCGTCGTACTGCCACTCTGACAGTTCAGTGGACTCTGCGCAGGCACTCCAAAAGTGTAATACTCCCTCAATACTGGCCCTGTGTCAATGCAGCACTGCCTCAGTCCTGACCCTGCAGCAAGTCTTCACTTCCTTCGTACTGATTCTCTAACATGTGGCGTCACATTATTATTGACACTCCAGCAGTGCATCATTCCTTCTGTACTGACGTTCCGACATTGACACACTCACGTAGTATGTGCTTCTTTGCACAAGGGACCGGGCTTCGATTCCAGCCTCAGGTGACAGTCTGTGTGGAGTTTTCACTTTCTCCCCGTGTCTGCGTGTGCTTCCGTTGGGTGCTCCGGCTTCCAACCACAAGGTGAAATTGAGGAATGCAGAATCGAGAGATCAGAGTCGAGATTATGATGCTGGAAAAGCAGAGCAGGTCTGGCAGCATCCGTGGAGTAGGAGTATCGATGTTTCGGGCAAAGGTGTGTGGCTGGGAGGCTGAGAGATAAACAGAGGTCGGGTGGGGCTGGAGAGAAGGTGGCTTAGTAAGCAATATACGGATGAAGTTGAGGGAGAAGGTGAACGGTCGGACAGGAGGGTGCAGGGTGGATGGACAAGACAAGAAGACAGTGCCGAGTTGGGGACATGGCTCTGAGATAAGGTGGGGCGAGGGGAAATGAATAAACTGTCAAATCCACATTAATGCCCTGTGTTTCCAATTTCGCAAGGCAGCATTTGAGGCGTGGAGGAAGACCTCCTACATCGCCAAAACGAATCACCCGATGTCTGGATGAAAACGGTTCATTTACCGCATTGGGAACCTGCAACCACACGGGATTAAAGCGGATTTCACCAGTTTCATCACTTCCATTCACCCCACCTTATCCCAGTCCTCAACCTCCAACTTGGCACCGCCCTCTTGACTTACCTTTCATCATTCCTCTCTATCCACTCCACTCTCCTCTCCAATCTACCAAATCCTCCCCACCTTCATTTACCTAATGTATTCTCAGCTCCCTTCCCCCAGCCCCACCTTCTCCCATGTATATCTCAGTCCCGCCCACCGGCCCACAAGCCTCATTCGGAATGAAGGGCTTATGCCAGAAAAGTTGATTCTTCTGCTCCTAGGATGCTATCTGAACTGCTGTGCATTTCCAGCACCACACTCTTTCTCCCACAATCCAAAGATGTGCAAGTTAGCTCGATTGGCCTTGCTAATTTCCACTTCCGAGGTAGTTTGGGTTAGTTGTGCTAGCTGTGGGAGAATGCACAATGTGCGGATAGGGAGAAGGTTTTGACCGGATACACTTATTGGATGACAGGGCGGGTGATGATTTTGGTTTGGATGCTTTTTGGAGGGTCACTGCGGACTTGTTAAGCTAAATGGTCGATTTCGACATTGTAAGGATTCGATGGCATTCTACAATACTCACCACTGATGGGAAAAATTATGAAAGCTATGAAGTGGTAAGATGTTTTTATTGATTTTGGAATGATGGACAAACATTCTTCATATTCAGTGTGTCTGCATTTTATACGGCTCTGACAGAAAGTTTAAAGTCAGGCTGTGAGTGTTTCCATGATCAAGACTGATCGATTATTGATGATGGGTAATATGCAGGGTAAAGGAATTAAGTAGAACAACTGTTCAACTTACCATAATTGTATTGCTTGGAAGGATAGTCATGATGATCTGAATTGTCTCTGCTGTTAATTTTTTCTGCATCTTCATTCCTCGTTCCTACCCTGTTCCCACAATGTTGTGGTATACTTTACCATATACTTTATAATGATTAGATTAGATTACATTACAGTGTGGAAACAGGCCCTTCGACCCAACAAGTCCACACCGACCCGCCGAAGCGCAACCCACCCATACCCCTACATTTACTCCTTACCTAACACTACGGGCAATTTAGCATGGCCAATTCACCTGACCTGCACATCTTTAGACTGTGGGAGGAAACCGGAGCACCTGGAGGTAACCCACGCAGACACGGGGAGAACGTGCAAACTCCACACAGTCAGTCGCCTAAGGCGGGAATTGAACCCGGGTCTCAGGCGCTATGATATAAACCATATTTGTCTTCCATGTCATTTGGGTTCCAGCTGACCCTTCATCTTTTCCTACCCGCTCCAACAGCGATGGTAGATGCAAAGGAATCGGATGCAGTGATGCAGCAGAAGGTTTTAATTCAAATTCCGCCTATCATCAACATCAACTCCATGGAGTAAACCATTATTTGTACCAAAAGGTGTCAGAAATCTCTGGTCCTCAACTTTTCCAGCACAAACACTAAGGTTGAGAGTGTTCTGAGCAAGGTCCTTGGGTGCATATGGAGAGTTAGTCTGTACTGACAGAAGACCCTGATAGAGCATCGAGCAGGGAGCTCCAAGCTAGTTCCTGTGTGTCTCGCCCAAAGCTGTCCTGCACTACTATGCTGGATGCATGTAATGCTGCACGGAGATCCCTGAGTTGGCTCAGGATCCTGCTAGATTTCAGTGCTCAGGGAATCGCACAGGGCTAGGCAGATAGTCAGTACTGCTATCACAGCCTCAGCAAAGCTCAGTGACTTCTGAATTATGTCTCTGATGGCCAGACCTTCCTATACGATGTCTCTCTAGTGGTCGATGCGTTCTGAGTGATGTCTCTGTATTGTTCGGGGTATTCTATATGAGATCTCTTTATTGGTTAGCATCTTCTGAATGGTGCCGCTATACGAATCTCTGCAGAGTTCGTTCTGTTCTGAGTGTTTTGTTCCCGACCCATGATGCAGTCAATGGTATCAATATATCATGCTGAATGGAAACGAATCCCTGCACCGTCCAATAGATGCATCCTGCAGGCTCGAGTTGATATGACCTCATATCCGGAACCTGACGGTGCCTCCCACCTTCCTCAGGAGAAAACCTAAACAGACAACAACATGAAATTACCTGTAAAACATTGCTTCATGATGCACCCCAACTCAAATCCAAACTTCTCCATGGCCATGGCCCTTTGTTATCGCCTTCCTCTGTTTTTCTCTTTCAATTGCCCTGTGTTTCTTTCGTCTGTGTCTTCCACTATCATACTCTCTATATATATCAGTCTCACGTTCTCACTGTCTGCGTGTACATACTTCGATTTTCTCCGTACCTCTCGTTTTTTTTTTGTAATTTTGTCCTTGCCTTATTCTTCAAGTCTCCGAATATTTTCTATCTCTTCGTAAATCTTATGTATATCGTATCCATTTTGCTTTCCCTGTTGGTGCAATTTCAATCTCTCTCTGTCTGACGACCTGAGAATGGGTGTGAGCCCCTGCTTTCCGAGAGCCTCTTCAGGTTCTGGCAACATCATCTTAAATTGAAGCTGGATGCGTGTGCTAAATTCATCGTCTTCTCAGATCACTCAGTGCAACTGCAGGAGCAGAAGCTGTAGCCGATAGAGATGAATAACTGCGAAGAGCAGAGGTGATTGTCAAGCAATTGGAATTGTGTCTTGCGGTTGCAATCAGCACAATTCCGTTTTGGAGTAGCATGTGTTGCGAATCTCACCCTCATTAATAATCCAGGATATATCCCTTTGGTTCCAAGACAGCACGACTCTGGGGAGAGTTGTTGAACAGAGGGAATTTGGGGTACAGATGCACAGTTCAGTTCGTCTGACCTCAGTGGTGGGAAAGATGCTGGAGTCAATTATAAATGATGAAATTACGACACATATCGATAGCAGTAGCAGGATAGTTCAGAGTCAGCATGCATTTATGAAGGGGAAGTCATGCCTGACTAATCTTCTGGATTTTTTTGAGGATGCAACTCTGAAGATGGAAAAGCGAGATCCAGTGGATGTAGTGTACCTGGACTTTCAGAAAGCCATTGATAAAGTCCCACTTAGGAGGTTAGTGAGCAAAGTTAGGGAACATGTTATTGGGGGTAAAGTACTGACTTGGATTGAAAATTGGTTGGTTGACAGGAAACAGAGTAGTGATAAACGGCTCCCTTTCGGAATGGCAGGCAGTGTAGAGTGGGGTGCCACAGGGATCAGTGCTGGGACCGCAGCTTATTACAATATATATTAATGATATAGAAGATGGTAATAATAGTAACATGAGCAAATTTGTTGATGATAAAAAGCTGGGTGGTAGGATGAAATGTGAGGAGGATGTTAGGAGATTACAGGGTGATCTGGGCAGGTCAGGTGAGTGGACAGATGCATGAAAGATGCAGTTTAATGTGGATAAATGTATGGTTATCAACTTTGGTGGCAAGAACAGGAAGGCAGATTACTACCAAAATTGAGTCAAGTTAGATAAAGGGGCAGTACAAAGAGATCTGGGTGCTCTTGAACACTATTCAATGAAGGCAAGCATGCAGGTACATCAGGTCGTGAAGAAAGCCAATAGCATGCTGGCCTTCATAACAAGAGGGATTGAGTATAGAAGTAAAGAAGTTCTTCTGCCGCTCTACAGGTCCCTGGTGAGACCGCACCTGGAATATTGTGTGCAGTTCTGTTCTCCAAATTTGAGGAAAGACATTCTGGCTATTGAGGGAGTGCTGCGTAAGTTCATGAGGTCAATTCATGGAATGGCGGGACTATCTTATTTTGAAATATTGGAACGACTGGGCTTGGATACCCTTAAGTTTAGAAGACTGAGAGGGGATCTGATTGAGATGTATAAGATTATTAAATGATTGGACACTCTGGAGGCAGGAAACATGTTTCTGCTGATGAGTGCGTGCCGGACCAGAGGACGCAGCTTAAAAATACGGGGTATACCATTTAGGACAGAGATGAGGAGAAACTTCTTCACCCAGAGAGTGCTGGCTGTGGTGAATGCTCTGCCCCAGAAGGCAGTGGAGGCCCAGTCTCTGCATTCATTTAAAAAAGAGTTGGATAGAGCTCTCAAGGATAGTGGAATCAAGGGTTATGGAGATAAGGCAGGAACAGGATACTGGTGAAGGATGATCCACCATGATCATAATGAATGGTGGTGCAGGCTCGAAGGGCAGAATGGCCTACTCCTGCACATATTGTCTATTGCCTATTGTCAGAGGGCGATATGTTAGCGAAGAAGGCATTTTGCATTATTGACTTCATTTGTCAGAGTATTGACTATAGGCTTTGGGACATCACCCAACGTTATGTTGGACATTGGGTAGGCCACCTTTAGAATACTGCTTCACAGTTCTGTTCCTTTTACTTCCGGAAGAATGTTGCTTTCTGAGAAAGATTGTACATTAAATTCACAACGATATTCTTAGTACTGGTGGGATTGAGTTATACGGTGACGTTGGATAAGTTGAGACTTTTCTTGCAGAGAATACCAGAGGAGTGGCGACGTTATAGAATTTACAAATTCATGAAAGACAGGGATAAAGTGAATTGCCAAGATCTTCTACCCAGTGCAGAGAGTCCAAAACTACAGCACATTGTTTGAAGGTTAAAGAGAAAGGATTCAAATCAGCCCTGAGAGGGAATTTCCTTTCACAAAGGATGGTGCATGGATGGAACGAGCTGCCAGAGGAAGTGGTAGCGGTGATCACAATTTTAAATTTAAACACATTTGGACAGGTACATAGATAGGAAAATTTGAAGTGATATGTGCCAGGCGTCGGCAGGTGGCACTATTTAACTGAAAGATACTCGTATGAACGAGTTGGACAAAAACGTCTGTTTCCGTGTCGTATGACTCTGACTTTGTGACTCTGAGGGTGTACCTGGTCCAGAAACAATCAGTTGCTGACCAAAAAGGAGTAGACATTAAAACAAGAGCTGGTGTCCTTCTACACCTCTCGCTGAAAGTAAACAAGAAGGTGCAGCAGGTGAGCAAATGGTGTTTTGGTCTACATAGCGAGGGACTTCGAGTCACAGGGCAAGGGATGGATTGCTGAAATTGCACTTCGTCTTGTTGAGACCAAACCTGGAAGAGTGTGTGGCGCTGTCGTCTCCTTAGCTGTGGAAGGATATTCTGACGATAGACGGAGCGCAGAAAAGGTTTCACGCACTAATCCTGGAAAGGCAAGGCAGATGTATGAAAAGAGGATAGATCAGTTGGGAGTGTATACACTGGGTTTAAATGAATGACGAGGTATTTCATAGAAGACTATAAAATTCTAACAGGGGTAGACAGGCTGAACGCAGGAAGGTTGCTTTAGGTAACTATGGAGTATACACCAGGGGGTCATAACCTGAAGATACATGATCGGCTATTACGGACTCAGGTGAGCAGAAACTTTTAACCCAGAGAATGGAGAGCCTGTGGAAGTTTCTGCCGCGGAAGGTCGCTGACGCCCGAATATTGAACGTTTTCATGAACGCGTTAGATATTGTTCTTTGGATTACAGGAGTCAGCGTGTATGGGGGAAAGTGAGAAAAGGGGACGGAGTTTCATGATCTCTCGCCAAAATGTTGAATGGTGCCCGCAGACTTGAAGCGCTGAATGACTTACTCGCGGGCTATTGTCTACGTATTTAAATTTCATATGGTCAACGGACAATCAGCAAAACACAAAAAGAGGAAAGAGTTTTTTGGGATGACCAAGTGATTAGATAAGCTTGAGTGACCGTCGCAAGATTAGAAGTCCAGCTAACACCGTATTAAATTCTCCAGGATTGTGAAGAATGGCGTATTAGACTGAGAATACATGGATTTGGCTGAGGACATAACCTTAAACACCAACAGCATTTCATAATCATAGGTGATGCACGAACGTACGGCAGAAGCTATTCTTTGGCATTTCACAAGGCATGGCCATGCAAAACAGAGATGAGAACTGTCTTCACTCAGAGGATGGTGATCCTGTGGATATCCCCTCTAAAAGAGACTACAGAAGTTAAACCACTGCAACAAAAATAGATGAATTTCTGGACGCTTATTGTGCCCTGGATTTTGTGGATTGTGTAGGATTCTGGCACTGATTTGCATGATTAACTCTTCCATTCTCTCTCTTTGCCACTCTCCCCTGGTATGTCTTTTTTCCGTTTCTCTGTCCTGCACTCCCTCATGGCGACGCTCACTCTGCTTTTTTCAGTTACTTCATCGTCTTTGAATTGTTCGTTTATCTCCATTTACATCCCGTTTTTATTTATCGTTCTCTCTCTCTTTCTCTTTTACATTGACTCCTCCTCCCTTATTCTTTGTGCCCTCTTGTTTATGTGTCTTGCTGCCTTTCTGTTTTGTTGTCTTTGTTGCTTCTTTATTTCAGCGCTGTCGTCCCTCGTCTCCACTCATGCTTCAGTTCTTGCCATCTCTCTCAAAAACATCATGCTCTCTCTTATGTTTTCCCCACTTGAAGTCTGTTTCCTCTTTTCTGCTTCTGGGCCTGCCTTTCTTTTTCTGACTGTCTCCAGGTTTGTCTCTGCCCCTCTCCCTATCTGATTGTCCCAATGTCACTGTGTGTGTCTCTCTCTCTTTCTCCATCCCTCTTGACTATGCCTCTGTCTTTATCGGTGTGCGTCTCTCTCCAATCCTCTTTCTGAATGCCCTCTGTTCTGTCTGCTAATATGACTCTGTCCTTGCGAGTATGGTTGTCTCTGTCTCTCTTTGTCTCTCTCCCACACCGCCAGCTCCCCTCTGCATTTCTCCCTGTCTCTGCCTCTCTGCACCTCTGTTGAATGCCTCTGTCTATCTCTCTGTCTCACACACCTACACAGAGTCATATAGTCGTATATACACACGCACGCACTCACAAACATACACACATGCACACACGCTCAGACAACCAAGCCCTTTCACAAATATTCACACAACATTCTGGCACATACACATAGATACACAGATACACCAACTCGCATTGTCACAGATACACGCTTGATTTGGAGATGCTGCGTGTTGGACTGTCATGTGCAAAGTTAAAAGTCAAACAACACCAGGTTATAGTCCAATAGGATTTATTGGAAGCACTAGCTTTCGGAGCGCTGCTCCCACAACCACCCGATGAAGGGCAGCACTCTGAAGGTTAGTGTTTCCAATTAAAACTGTTGGACTATAACCAGATACATTCACACTCTCAGAAACACACATGTGCGTGCGCATGAACTTATACATGCACGCAAACACACTCACACACACACACTTGAATGCATTCGCACACATACGCAAAAGAAATACATGTCTACTTATATGCACACTCTCAGACTTACAGACACCCATGTATTCAGACATACACACATACACATACTTTCTCACACAGAATATGAAACTCTCAGATCCTTTCCTGGGCCATGAACAGATCCAGTTGATTAAATCTGATCATGCATCATGTGACATGGCCCCACGGCAGCTGCAGGAGCAAAGATGCAGCCTCACCTAGACGGTGAGCTGGGCAATTGCTCTTTTGTGCAAATTGTCCGAGTAACCTTGCGGTACAAGCATGAATTGTAAGTAGGTTATTGCTGTGCTGTGATGGTGTGGAAAGGTTTGCATATGTCAGATGTTGGATGCCAGTATCCATAGACAGGGGGTGAATGTGGCTGTTGCTCATTGAGCACACCCTCAGATGGCGATTCCGGGTGTCCAACGTAGATGTTCGGTGAAGCAAGTTGCGAACTGGTACCGCAAGAATCCATTAACGTCAGTGTCGGAATTTCTCGACACTTAGATTCTGGTCGGCAGATGGTATTTTGGGATCCTGTGCGTTATTGAGGCAAGATTAAGTAATACTGAGCATCATAATGAGCATTAATCCCCATTAATATATGTTTTGCCAGTTATGAATAATAATCTCATCAGCGTAACCAGGTTTTGCTGGGAAAAGGCGACTTTTTGTTCTCAATAGCAAGAAAGGGCTCAATTGACATCTCATACAGTTCTTCCAAATGACACACTATTGTTGATATTTTGGAGTGCTCGTGATCACAGTAAAATAAGACAGGCAATCGATAATTCCTCAGTAACATTTTTCATGACTCATTGAGTTTGGAAAGCAGCATCAGTTCAGGCATGATACATTAGTTAATTATGGAGTCACAAAAATGTATACCACGGAAATAGATCCTTTGATACAACTCGTCAATGCCATCCAGATATCATAAATTCATCTAGTCCCATTTGCCAACATTGGCCCATATTCCTCTTAAACCTTCCTATTTATATACTCAGCCATATGCCTTTTAAATGCATGGCTTTCTGAGGGGCAGGTCATGCCTCACAAACCTTACTGAGTTCTTTGAGGAGGTGTCAGGATAGGTCGACGACAGTCGAGCAGTGGATGTGGTGTATATGGATTTGAGCAAGGCATTTGATAGGGTTCCCCATGGTAGGCTTATTCATAAATTCAGGACGTATGGAATACAGGAAGATTTGGCTATCTGGATTCAGAATTGGCTGGCTGACAGAGGGCAGAGAGTGGTTGTTGGTGTAAAGAATTCTGCCTGGAGGACAGTTTTGAGTGGGGTCCCGCAGGGCTCTGTTCTTGGCCCTCTGTTTTTTGTAGTTTTTATAAATGAATTGGATGAGGAGGTTGAGGGGTGAGTTAGTAAATTTGCAGATGACATAAAGATTGGAGGTGTCGTCGATAGTATGGATGGCTACTGCGGGCTGCAGTGCGACATAGACAGGTTGCAGAGCTGGGCTGAGAAATGGCAGATGCAATTCAACCTGGATAAATGCGAAGTGATTCATTTTGGAAGGTCGAGCTCGAATGCTGAATATAGGATTAAAGACAGGATTCTTGGCAGTGTGAAGGATTAAAGAGATATTGATGTACAAGTACATAGTTCCCTTAAAGTTGCCACCCAAGTGGATAGGGTAGTTAAGAAAGCATATGGTGTGTTGGCTTTCATTTACAGGGGGATCACGTTTAAGAGCCGCGAGGTTTTGCTGCAGCTCCATTACTCCCTGCTGAGCCCACACTTGGAATATTGCGTCCAGATCTGGTCGCCTTTCTGTAGAAAAGATACAAAGGCTTTGCAGAGGTTTCACAGAAGATTTACCGGGATGCTGCCTGTACTGGAGGGGTTGGCTTATGAAGAAAGTTTGAATAAGCACAGAATTTACTCTCTGGAGAGAAGGAGGAAGAGAGAAAACCTGATCGAGGTCTACAAAATTATGAGAAGAATAGATAGAGTCAATAGTCGGAGACTTTTCTGCAGGGCAGGATTGACTGGTCCGAGAAGTCAAAGTTTGAAGATATTAGGAGGAAGGTATACAGAAGACATCAGAGGTAGGTTCTTTATGCAGACAGCTGTGAATGCATGGAATGCGTTGCTCGCTGAGGCGGTGGAAGCGAAGTCATTGGGGGCATTTAAGCGACTGCTGGACATGAACATGGATAGCAGTGAGTTGAGTGATGCGTAGGTTAAGTTACCATATTTTACATTAGGATTACGTCTCGGCACAACATCCTGTGCCTCAGAGACTGTTTTGTGCTGCATTTTCCTATTTTCTCTGTTCTATGTTCTACAAGCTGTAATTGTACCAAACTCCACCACTTCCACTGATAGCTCATGCCGTACATACACTATCGTTTTTATGAAAAGGTTGCATTGTCGGTCCCTATTAAATCTTGCCCCTATTCCACTAATCCTATGTTTTCTGGTCCTGGACTCCTCCGCCTCAGAGAAAAAGACTTAGTAGGTTTATCCTATCGATGTCCCCCATGATTTTCTAAAACTTTGCATTTACACTCGAGGGAGAACAGCCCGTAACAATTCAGCCTCTCCCTATACGTCAAACCGTTCAAGCCTGACAACATGCATGTAAATCTTTTCTGAACCTTTCAAATTTCGCAGTGTCCGTTCTACAAGAGGAACATAAAGGAAATGTACAACCGTGACAATTGGAATCAGTAATGATACCAGAGAACAAACAGACTGTCGGCACGAAATGTGAAAATTTCATTCAATCATGGGGGCGGGGCTGGAGTCTCTTCGCTCACCGACGTGGTAGCGAACATTTTCTCCCTCTTCCTCTTCTTTTCTGGTCTACCTTTCACCTGCCTGATGAGTACTGCTCAATGAAGATTGTCCTGTGGTTCCAAGTGATGACATGTGCGAGAGTGTGATGCTGGACAAGCACAGCAGCACAGGCAACATCCGAGGATCAGGAGAATCGAAGTTTTGCGAAAAAGCACTTCATCAGGAATGTTGTGTTTTTCCAGAACCACACTCTCGACTCTAACCTCCAGCATCTGCGATCCTCATTTTCTCCTAGTTGATGAGTTGTGCTGCACAGAAGGTTAGCTTTAAGAGAGCTTCCATCTGCCGCAGTCCTTATTACATGTTGCCACGGCCAGGTAACATACACTGGGTTCTTTTGACCAGTGGCCATGGGACAACTGAATGTGAAATAGCTGAAACTTCAGCTTATAGTCTTTTGGATGCGGATGCTTATGGGATGAAAAGAGAGGACCAAAAGAGATCCTATCAGTGTTGTGGGACGGAAGAGAATGTGGTGGTGAGGGCACCAGTATAGGAAATGTTTGGGATATGGCTACCGGGCCTGTCAATCCCAACAGGACCTCTGAAAGATACAGTTTTTATCTTCAAAGTGGATTCCACTGGTCCTAAATGCTATCCCACCAATATTTTTGATTTATTATTATTGCATGTATCCATGTACAGTAAAAAAAAAGCTTTGTTCTGTGTGCAGTACACGCAGATCTTAACATATCATACAAAGCGCATGAAGGTAATAGAACTGAGTGAAGGATACAATGTTTTGGCTGCAGAGAGAAGGTGGATAGTGACTAACATTAAAAGTAAATTTTAAAATTGAGACCTTCGTTTAGAAGTCAAATAGTTTTGGGGATAAAGCTGTTCTTAAATCTACACACGTGTATCGAACACTTTTTGTCCCCTGTCTCATGCAAAACGATTTTAGAGATTATAATGGAGCTGCGAGGGGTCTTTGATTATACCAATTGCTTTCCTGAGACAGCGGAAACGATAAGTAGATGGCTCGTTTGTGTGATGGACTGTGCAGTGTTCATAACTTTTTGCAGTTTCTTCTGGTCTTGGGAACAGCAGTTGCCACAGCACGCCGTGATGCAGGCCGATACGATGCTTTCTATCTGCATCCAAAGGATTATGAGCAGCAAGTTCCACCACCTACATTGTGGGGCCTCCACCAAACATTTATGTTTCACTTCCCTGCTTTGTCAGCATCCTACAGGGACTGTGCCCTCAGGGACACCCGGGTCCTTCTCTGATTCCAACCCACTCCCATGGCACCCATGCAATCACAGATTGCCCGTTTACCTCATCCGTCCTCACTGTCTAAGATTCCAGCTTCCTTCCAGGTGAAGCAGTGTTTTACCCGCACTTCACTTATCGAGTTTACTGTATTAACTGCTCACAAAGTTTCTCCTTTCCATCAGGGAGACGAGTCACAGATTGGGAGGCCCTCTTTGCGGGACGCCTCCGCTTCGTAAGAATGATCCCGACCTTCCTTTTTTCCTGCCACTTCCACACATCACCGTTTTCCCAGGTCCAGCATCTCTCACTGGAGGCCGACTGCAGGGATCCAGGAAGCTGAGCTCGAAGGAAAGAACATACTCATTTTCTGCTTGTAAGCCTGCAGCCTTCGGGGCTAAATATCAAATTCAACAATTTTAATTCGTCAACACCTTCTTCCGTGTCCTTTGCACGCAGTACACACCCTTGTAATGACACGGGCGCTTCAAGCACAGCCAACCACATGATCAACTTTTCTTTCTTCCTGCCTCACAATGAATCATCCCTTTCTGTGACTAACTGCTCTTCTCTTTGTTTCAGGATTCATTAGCCATTTATTGCAGCAGTGAGAGTGAGAACGACGACCTCCCCATCATTTTCAGCATATGTACCACATATCTGCATTGGAAACGTTGCCTCTGTTATAACTCCTCAGAATCTGCCAAAACATTCGAGTTTCTCCAGTGATTTCGCTTTTCTTCCACATTCACCTCCAGACGACATTCCCTGCATGGTACCTCACTTCCTATTGTGCAGAACCACAGGATTGACAGACTTTCTGACCAAACTGTGCTAGATGTGGAGCTCAGACCCGTCCTGAGGGCTGACGCGGAGTCTTGAGGCCTGGCCATTTTATCGAAAGTGCACGAGCTCGAGGTTGATGGGTGGTTCAGGGACTCACGCTGTCGAGAAATGAAAGATTATTTTAAAACTTTCCAGTGAGGGTGAGAAAACAGTTTCAATATTAATCAGCAAACTGTTAATGTGCAGGTACACAGTACTGAGAGGGACACATTTTCTATCCATGTCGCTATCCCAATGGTGGACGCTCTCGGAGCTAACAGTACAGCAGGGCAGGATGAGATACATCTAAGGCATTTGGGTGAAGTGTGAGCTAAGATGTGGTGCGACTGGCCCGAACATTACAGTTTCCCCTGGTCTCGGATGATGTTCCAGGAGATTGAAGGAGAGAACTTACAGGTTTGTTCTGAAGAATATTTAAAGTCAATCCTGACAGTCACAGCATTGCCAGCTTAATCCTGGTGATGGGAGAGCTTTTGGCAGCAATTATTTCGGACAGATCTCACAGTCACGTGGAAAATGGTGGGTTGACTTGGTAAAGTAAAGGAGAAATTTTGCATAGGCAACTTGCTGAATGATTTTAAATTATTGAGATGGGTAGATGATGCCAAGGTTACTCATGTGATTCACATGAATTACCAGAAATCTTGTGAGCAAGGTTACAAGTCATGGTGCAAGCGGTAGTGATGACATGGTTACAAATTTGACTAGCGTTATAGGTAAAAGAGAGTAATGACCACTGGATACTTTTCTCGCGAGAGGAATTTTGGAGTGACGTTCCCAAGGGATCAGTATTGAGACCAGCATGTTGCAGACAGGAGGAACAATAAGGAAGGCAAGGTAAGGGGCAGTTGGATAACACGGAATTTTAGGATGGTAAAATTAAACAAGACCTGTGAAGAATATAAAAAAAAATGCAAAGAATCATGTAGGTATTCAGGACAGCAGGAAGGCGCCCTGAAATGTTCTTGGCAAGTAGGGTTAAAGAGAATCCAAGCGCATTCTATACAACATTAAATAGAAGAGAATCGCTCCAGAGAAGGTATGGCCACTCAAGGATTTTGGGAGGAAAACTGTGCTTGGAATAAGAGGATGTGGGTATTCTTAAAGGAGTATTTTGAATCAGTATTCGCCAATAAGAAGGATGTGGAGAATAATGAGATTTGTGTGGAACAGCTTGATATGCGCAGCATTTTGAGATCAAGAAAGAAGTGGTGCTGTGTCTCCTGAAGAGCATAAAAGTGAGTAAAGCTATAGATTCTGATAACATCTGTCCAGGTTATTGAGTGAGGCAAGAGATTGCTGGGGTCTTGACCATGGTCATTAACCACTGGAAAGATCCCGAGGACTGGCGAGCCAATAATGTTTTTCATCTGTTCAAGTTTGGGTTCAATCTTGGTTACCACATTGGAGAATTACGAAGACTTCGTAGAGGGTACAGAATAGGGTATCAGGATGCTGCCTGGATTAGAGGACATGAACAATAAGGAGAAAGCGTAAAAACTCATCTTATTTTCTGTGGTGCAGCGGAAGCAGAGGGGAGACATATGCAATTTATATCGAGTTGATAGTGAAAATGCTTTTCACCATAGTTGATATGTCCAATACTAAGGTGCATGCATTTAACGTGAAAGTTGTTAAGTTCAAAGTACGTATCAGGGACAAATTTATTTTAATTGTAGGTGTCAGGAACTCGCTGTTAGGTGTAGTGTTGGAGGCAGGTACGAAACTTGCGCTTAAGATTTATAAGGCTGATTAGCGTCTGACTGCTGAGCAGGAATAATTAAACCCTTGATTCACAAGATTCTCGTCCCTTACGGCTAAAATCAACGGAATGGAAAACACCTACTGCAGCTGTCTGAACATTCCTCTGTGCTTTCAAACAAACGTCAGAGACATGTTATGTAAACATGTCTAATAAAATTAACTGTCTTGTCAGCTTTAGGAATTTTTTTCCCCTTCATTAACCCTGTACTGGAGACGGAAAGCATAGAGGAGGTGGAGAAGGGGAGTCAAGAGAGCACACGACATTAGATTAGTGGGTAACCTTATGAAGTGTTTTTTTTTTGGTAAGGTCAGACTGATTAAAAGAAAGAGATTTTGTGGCCGAATTATTGTGCCCTTATGTCTGTGCCAGAAGCCACAGGTTCAAGTTCCACGCATTACATGTTTGCAGAGTAACATCTCCGATAATGTTACTCAAAATGTTTTAAATCGTAAATGGATAATTATGGGAAAGAGTGGGAACAAGGTTTGGACTGTCATATGGTGACTGAGGACATAGATAAGATATTAAATGAAAACACTGCAACATTTCACTTGAGAAGATGATGCTTCTGATGGCTAAGTCGAGGAAGAGTCCGTGTAGGGTAGAATTAAACTAGAGAGGACGGGTGCATAAAAAGGCAGCTATTTTCAAAACTGAAGGCAAGCTGTTGGGATGCGGCGTCTTCTCTATTATTTGAAAAAAATCGCTTTTCACATCAGAGAGCTGACAGATGGCATCTGTAATACTGATGTCCCATTCCTGTTCCAGAATAGAAGGACAAACAGTTCGTGATTAGATATTGCTCATCCTAACATTTCTGACCAGAAACGTTTACAGGAAATGGGCTACATTTTGCCATACGTCTAAGAATATAGCAAATGGAGATGGACAATAAATGTTCGCCGGGCTAATGATGCCCACGGCACAGGAGTGAGTTTAAAAGGGATTGGTGTCCCGTCACCTCCTGACAATGCTATCTTTTCGCCTCACAGTTCTGCATGTTTCAACCATGTTCCAACTCAGCCTTTGCTGTTTCAAGGAAAACAAGCCCAATATTTGAAATATCTTCTTGGAACTATAATTCTCCAGCCCGGCAAAATTTTGGTATATTATACTTTGCACTCTCTCCAGAGCAATTATATCCTTTCACAAACCCGCATTTCCACCCACACTCACATACACCAACCATCTCCCGACTTCCATTGCAGCTACACCTTTTTGCCCTCTTACACCCCTCAACACCACCACGTTCTATCCACACCCATCACTTAACACCCCCCATTCCCCATCAAATGACACCTGCACCAGAAACACTCACATAGCAAATCTCCAGCTTACGCACTCCTCACTGCATACCCTCTTTTACAATAATTCCGACATCTCCCAGTCCCATAATTCTCCACACAACTAGCCACATATTTCCACTTACGTCCACTCAATTCCTCAAAATAAACCAAGCCCCATAACCTTCATTACCACTGCAGCCCCATAACTTCTCAAATCACAACAACATCCCTAGCTATACAGCATTCCAATCCATTCGTTCAACTTCCATTCCACGCCATGGACAACCTGATTCAAACACATTCGTACCCATATGCGTCTTACAACGTCATATGCTCCAGCCTCATAGCCAGCAGCCATATAGACAGCACAAACCGAACCATGTATTCTCGAAAAGTCGCCATAAACTTGCAGACCCATTGATTCCCATACCCTGCAGCTCCCTCAACTCTGTCGAGTCCAGCCAAATAGACCTGCCCCATAACCGTCAAACCTCATCTTGCCAAAGACCATTTCCTAGCCCCACATCCACAAAACACATTTGCAACAACCCCATTGCTGCATAATCCTCAGTTCTGCAGACACACAGAACAATCTATATCCATAAACCCAGCCTGATCGACCTCATACTATTCAGCACTATACCCTCCTATAACCTCCAGCTTAATATCCCCACCCGTATTCACTGCCTCATAATTACCGCCCTAAAGTCCTCACACATCCACTCAGTTTCCATACCTATACGGAGCTCTATACCTCCAGTCAATCCCAAGGCCTCGTTCATCCCTGTAAGTTCCTGCGCTGCATTCCTCACAATCCACATCCCCCGCCCCCCAACAAATGTCCATCACATACCTGGGAGCCTAATACTGTTCATACCTCTGAGTCCCATACAAATACCTACTCCACGGCTCCATTCATTCCAATGTCCACATTTAACCCCGAATCAGCTTCATCCATTTAGTTGCACGTAAACCCAGGCACCATTCAAAGAATAATAGAATCAGAGTCATAGAATCACTACAGTGTGGAAACAGGCAATTTGGCACAAGAACTCCACACTGACTCTCCAAACAGTATCCCAACTAGTCCCATTCCCCTACCCTATACAGTACATATTTGCCATGTCTAATGAAACTCACCTGCACATCTTTGCATTGCGGGAGGAAACTGGAGAACCCAGAGGAAAACCACGCCGACATGGGGAGAATGTGAAGACTTGTTATGGACCAGGCCAGGCCACTCATAACATTTCAAGAAGATAGCTAAGTCCATAACTTTGCTATTTGATTTTAAGCAAGTGTATAGTGGATATTCCAGCAGAGAATCGGATGGTCAGAACAACTTGTTTTAAACAAAACAGAACTTATTTACAAGACTACTGAATGAAACATAGAAAAGAGAAAACAAAATACTGTATAACGTATTCTATCCAAAAACACAACAGACTATCCTGACATACTGATGCTGTATCAAATGACTTGCAATAATCCCTATTAACACACCTTCGCGCAAAAAAGGTGAAATGAAGCAAGTTCTCACAGGAGAGAACACAGAGAGACAGAATAAGGGTCCAGTAAGTCTTTCTTCTCTCTCTCTCTCTCTCTCTCTATCACACGCACACACATAGACACACAAGCACGCACGCACACACCCACAGCTACATTACAACCTAACTGAATAGCTGAGCTTGTGGAACTGGGCAGTTACCTCTAATTATACATTTTTTGGCAAAAAAAAGATAAAACGTTCTGCTTCAGACAATACCTGTTTCTTTAAACAAGTCGGTCGTAAAGTCCATCCAACTTCAGTCTTTTCGGAAACTGTGTCATTTCCATTCTCTCTGAAAAAATAACAAGAGAAATATAAAACGGTTAACAGAATACGTTAATCACACCTACCCCGTAAAATATGAATATCCAATGATCGCTTCACATGAAACCCACTCTAAAATTAGATAGTGCTCTAAAGCAGACATATATATTACTTTGACTAAACATGCAACTACTACATTCTGCCTCAGTCTGTTGTACTTGGACCAGAGAATACCTGCATTCCTCATTCGAGTCTCGACAATTTCAAGTTCCTGGAAAAATACCCAATAAGTATTTCGATCTTTTAATCGACATCTTGCAAGAGCACAGCACCGACGCAAACATCATTTGCATCAGTTGCCACCTTGCGTAATTAGATGTGCCTTTAACCGGGGCAGTGGTTAACACAACCTTCAGGCTCTCAAATGTATTCTGACATTTCGCTTTCCATGGAAACATCTTGCCTTTCTTTAACAATTAATTGAGTGGAGAAGCGAGACTTCGAAAATTTGGTTCAAATTTTCCATAAAATCCGTTCCATTCCAAGAAACGTAGTGCAGCTCTTTTTGTCTATGGGAATAAAACCTCGCAATTATATATTTTTTTTCATCCAGGGGCGCCATTTGTTCATGTCCAATAACGTGGCTCAGGAACCTTACTTGAGCTTTGGCAAATTCATTTTTTGTCAGGTTTGTCAACAAGTCTGCCTTTCGAAGTCGATCAAACAAGTTTGATAAATGTTGTAAACGTACCTTGTATGTGTGGGTAAATATAATCGTGTCATCTGTAGATACGACAGAGTTGGCTATACCGGCAGAGAACTTATTGGATAATCTCTGAAATATGGCTGGCATTTTTCATACCCAATGGCAAGACTTCAAATTGATACAGTACATCCGACGTTATGAAAGCCGAATTGTCTTTGCTCTTTCTGACAAAGGTACCTGTCAGTATCCTCTGAGCAAGCCTAAATTTGAAATATAAGTTTCTTGCCCCAACTTCTCAAAACAGTTTTCCAACTGCAGAATCGGATTTGCATCAGTGTTTGTAATAGCATTGACGTTGCAATAGTCCACACGTAACCGTTGGGTTCCAGCTTGTTTCAGAACCATAACCATGGGTAAGCTCCTGTCACTGTAACTCATTTCGACTTTATCATCTTGGAGCATGCGTTCCGTGTCCTTTCGAACCTGCGTCAGCTTTAGAGGATTCAGGCTCTAAACATGTTGCTTCTGTTTAGAGGCTTAATCGACATCATGCAGAATTAGGTTAGTACTTCCCAGTTTATTTCCACTTATATCCTTATGTGACAACATGAACAAATTTAGGTCCTTTGGATTTGCCTCTACAACACAACTCAGTAATTTACCCCAATTTTTGACAACTTGCTTGTTGTCCAATTTAATTTGAGGAATGTCCAATTCAGAATCTTCTGAAAGTGTTACTTCCTTATGTGTCACTAGAAGTAACACTCATATCTTATCCCCGATAGCAAAGTAGCATTTTTTTATTTTGTATCTGCCTCTGTTTCATGGTATGCTGCGATACCTTTAAGTGCTGTAGAGCCAACTCCCTATCTCTAGTTAATCCTTTCCTAAAATTTGTTCAGCTGTGTGGTCTCTGAATTCTGACTTATTCATTTCTCCTCAATCAATTGTAATAGTCCTCTCACATCATACCCAAAACCTCGTTCAAATGGACGGAATTTGGTCGGTTTATTTGGTGCACCACTGATGGCAAAAATGCACAAATGGAATTTGTTTACCCAAATCTTCTGGATTGTCTTCATTGTCAGCCCTCAACATGATCTTTAAAGACTGATGCCACCTTTCTATCCCTTCCTGCATTTCTGTTTGCCATGCAGGAAATTTGAATTGTTTTATTCTTAAACTGTCCATAACTTCTTTGAATAATTTTGATGTTAATTTTGAACCTTAATCTGAACCTTAATAAGCTCAATTGGTGGAAAAAAAAAGATCAATTACTCTACAATCCTTTTAGCTGTGATATTTCATAATGGAATGACATCTGGAAATCTAGTCGTTACATCATTTATTGTTAGCAAATACTGATTTCCACTTTTTAGCAGAGATATGGGAGAAATGCATTTCAGACTCCTGTAAAATATTCCTCAAATGCATGAATATGTATTAAAAGTGCAGGTTTTAATACCATCTGTGGTTTTCCAGTTGCCTGGCATACATTACACATCTGGCAAAATTCAAATACCTCTTTGCATACTCTAGGCCAGTAAAATGATTCTGTATTTTAGACTGTGTTTTCCTCACTTCTAAATGACACCCAAGTCGTAGCTTATGCGTCACTTGTAACACGTCCTTTCTATACTCTACTGACAACATGCTGTGAAGAATATCGGCCCATTTCTCATCTGCGTGTATATGTTACGGTCTCCAATTCCTTATTATGAGAACATTTTTAAGTTCGTAATATTTAGGCACGTATTCGGATTCCTTTTCTGTGTATGCATTTTGTTTTAACTGACTTAAAGTTTCATCTCTGTGTTCTAACTCAATTTATTTATTTGAGCTAACGATGTGTGCATTGTTATCTATTTGCGCCTGTTTTGTTCCAACCTTCTGATCAAACAGTATTTCGACAAATTCCACTTCAAATTTCTTATCCCTACTTTTTAAATCTCTATTTATTCAATTACTGACTTTATGACCTCGTTACCACACAATCAGGAAAAGTTCCACAATTTATTCCTGCAAAGTTTCGGTTACCTGAGTTTCCATTCGCTTTTCAACCACTGTCGGCATCACTCTTACTGGTGAATCAGCTATTTCATTAGCAGGACAAATTGTACTACTGGAGCTGAGAGATTGTCTAGTACTCCGATTATAAATTCTCCGCCCTTCTCTGGAAATTGCAAGGTCACTTTACACAATTGAGCATATTTTGTCTCACCGGGAATTCACAGTGCTCACCTTTTCTCGCAGCAGACCCGCAGGAGACATATCTCCTCATCCTTCAGCCTCAGAGACTGAGAGTTTCCTTTGTCCCTTGTGTTAAAATCACTATAACACCAGGTTATAGTCCAACAATTTTATTTGTAAGCATTGCCTTTCGGAGCGCTGCTCCTTAATCAGGTAGTTGTGGAGAATCAGTCTGTAACACGAAATATTTATAACAAAAGTTTATAGTGTGATGTAACTGAAATTATATATTAAAAAGACCTAGATTATTTGTGAAGTCTCTCATTTATTAGATTGATCCATGTTGGTTTCACTTCATCCATATGTAAATTGCAAACTTCTTTTTCAAAGTTACATTCTCAAATGAATTTTGGTGTAATTTCGACCAGATACTATGTTGAAGGTGTGAATTTCCCTATGGGGCTGTATGAGCCACAGTCTGACCATGTCCCACTCTGCTTCCTGTGACGTCTCCAAGAACATTTGCATGATTACCCGGTTTTCCTACATCTGGCTTCCCCTTGCTTCTCCTAACCCACGAAAACAGTGATTTCATATGGCCTACTTGATTGCAGTGATAATACCGGAACTTCTTAGCAACTATGTCGCCTTCAAGGGTTTCCAATTTACCCTGTGGCGAATTATTCTTATGCTCTTCACCGAAGCTACCTTTCCCTTTCCACATGAGGATTTCTCTTTTCCCCAATTTCTATCCGTCACAGGTTAAATTTGATTCTGAAAGCCAACCATTGCCTTATCGACCAACTCATAATCATCAGCCATTTCAGCTTCTAATCTTGCCGTTTTAACGCTCTGCTCTTCCACATGAGACTCACCACTGTAGGAAGTGAATTTTGGAACTCTTTCCAAAATAATTGTCTCTCTAAGAGTGTCGGAGGTTTGGTCTATTCCTAAGGTCCTTATCCACCTATCAAAATTACTTTGTTTGATCCTTTCAAACTCAATGTAAGTTTGACCAGTGTCCCTCCTTAGATTCCTTAAATCCTGTCTGTGGGCTTCTGGCATACGCTTATATGCAGTTAAGATGGTTTTCTTCACCTCCTCATACGCTCCATCTACCACTGCTGATCGTGATGCGAATTCCTTGGATAGGATCAACGAAATCCACATGGTCACTGGCCACCGTATTTCTTGAGCACTTTTTCAAATGAGTTGAAATAGGTTTCCACATCCTCCTACTCAAATTTTGTGAATGCTTGATTATATTAAAACAGATCCCCATCAGGCCTCTGCCTATCATGGGTTTGTTAATCCACACTCTCTTCCTCACGAGGATTACATTCAGCCTTTAACTCCATCCATTTAAGGTGAATTTCCGATGTGCCAATTTCTGAAGTCCAAACTTTCTCTCCTTTTCCGTCTCTCTGATTTTAATCATAATTCAAACTGTTTCGTTTCAGTTGCCCTTTTCTTGTCTTTTGCCTCTGAGAGAAACTGTTTCATTTTCAAGTGAACATCAGCGTTCTGTAAAGATTCTGTTAATGTTTCCAATAAATGTAAATGCTGAGCTTCTTCTGTAGTTATCTCTTCTTTCCTCATGGAAGGAGGCAGCTCCACATTCGGCTTGTCTGTTAATTCACGCTGCTTGACCACAAAGTTTTTGGACCAGGCCAGACCCCTCAAAACATTTCAAGATGGTATCACAGACCCTAATTTTACTATTTGATTTTAAGAAAGTGTACAATGGATATTCAAGGAGAGAATCAGAATATTAAGATACTTAGTCCTGAACTGATATGGACGTGGTGTGCCAAAAGTTAAAAACGGCACGACACCAGCTTATAGTCCAACAGGTCTCCTTGGAAGCATTTTTTTCCGAGCGCGGCGCCTTCGTCAGGAGGTCATCAACCACCTGATGAAGGAGCAAAGCTTCGAAAGTAGTACTTACAAATAAACATGTTATTTCTAAAATAACTGAATCTATTTCCAATGTTACTGAATTAAACGCAAAGAGTTGAAAACAGAATACTGAACAAATTATCCTATTCAGAAACCCACCTGTTCCAAAACACTGTTTAAAAACCCCATAAAAAACCTTTGGCACAATATTAAAAAGAAACTACTCCTCACAGGAGAAAACTCACAGAGAGAGAAGAGAGAGAGAGGGGAGGGGGCTCAGCAGTTTTTCTTCTGCCTCTCTCTCTTTTTCTCTCCCGAAATCACACACAAACACAAACACACACACACACACACACACGTGCACACGCGAATAACTGAGCATCGAGAACAGGAACTCCCCTTTCATTAGAAGAGAGAGAGCACTGCAGATGGTGGAGTTCAGTGTCGACAATGTGTTGCTGGGAAAGCAGAGCAGGCCAGGCAAAGTACAATGAGCAGGAGAATGAAGTGCTTGTGCCTGAAACGTCGATTCACCTGCTCCTTGGATTCTCAACTCCCCTTTCATTAGTCAAGTGATTTTGTTTTTAACCTGGCAGACTTCTGCAAGAGTCAGTATGCGTTATCTGTATACAAATGGGCCTAAAATCCATTTAACCACAGATATTTTCGGAGCCTATCATTTCAAAACTCTATGTATAAAAAGTCAAGGACAAACAAAACTTGTTAATGGAACATGTTCGTCATGAACGACACACAGAGGCAACCGTGCCTGGTACAAGCTCAGGTCCCTGACGCTGTGAGGCAGCAGTGCTAATCACTGAGCCACTACGCCACCTGTAAATTCATCAAATGCTTTTAATAACACCGTCTCCCAAGGCTCATACCGTATCCCCATTCAAAAGCTCCGAAACCTCATAATTATTTTTCTATACCCCCTTAACCTCGGCTCTATATGCAAATCCCAAATGTCCTCCACACATCCATGCCTGTACAGCTGCAGCTACACATCCCCAGTGACGCACAATCCTATTCCATATTCCTCAGTTTCATCAACCACAAATCGTCTCGTTGCATTGCCCTTTTCGATATCCCATGCAACCCTGTTTTCCGTAGCTCCACGTATGCCCTTTTTCACAACCCCAATACCCTCGATCCCATATTCCACAGCTCTCCACGCCCTGCAACCTCAATGTGCATCCCCTTAAACCCCAAACCCCTTTTTCCCCTTCCAGTGTATCTCTATTTTTCTAATATCCCCCAAGCCACATACCATCTCATCCATGCCCCTAAATTCCCCACACCCTCATCATACACACAAAATCGGAAGCTATGCAAAAGCCCCAGTCCATTCCATGGCAGATTCAAAGTCGCCACTCCCATGCCCTCCTCTAGCTCTATACCCCAGTACCCCATAGCCGTCAGATCAAAACCTCACGTGTCACGCCCCCACCTCGAGTTATCCCTGCCCAATTTTCCCACAGCCACATACCATCCTGGTCCATGGCCTCTCACTTCCATAACACTTTGTTTCTAATCAGCTCCACACCAACACACATCCAAACTCAATAATGTCCCCAGATCCCAATGACCCATAACATTCTCCGTATATCCTCCATTGATGTTCCAGCTCCACAGACGCAAGAAAATATCCAGTGATAAACAATATGCCCAGCCCTGTGATATAACCTTCACTTCAGTCCATAATCCACAATAACACCCGAGACCAGAACGTACGACAAAGCATAACATGAGAGCAGAAGAACATATGAACCAGACCCAGGAGTATGCCGTCCGGCAATTCAAGCCTGCTCTGCCATTCAGTAAGATCATGACGAAACTTTTCGTGTGCTCAACTCCACTTACCAGCGTTCTCACCATATGGTTTCATTCATTTAAAAAAACAACCATAGAATAACAACCATCTAGATGAAGAAGTTCCTTCTCAATTCGGTCATAAATTTGCTCCCTCTAATCCTGAGGCTATGCCCTCTTGCCCTAGCTAAACCGATGAGTGGAAACGTTCTATCTACTTCTATTTTATCAATTCACTTCATATTTCGATATGTTTCTGTAAGATCACCCCAAATTCCAATGCATATAATCCCAATCTACTCAGTCTCTCTTCATAGGCCTCACCCCTCAACTCCAGAATCAAACTAATGTTCCTCGTCTGCAACCCCTCCAATGCCAGTACACAATTTAGAACATAGAACATAGCACAATACAGCGTAGGACAGGCCCTTCGGCCCTCGATGTTGTTCCGATGTGTGAACTATTCGCAGCTCGTCCCCCTACACCATCGCAAAATCATCCATGTCCTGATCTAAGAATTGTTTAAATCTCTCTCATGTGGCTGAGTTGACTATATTAGCACATAGGGCATTCTGCACCCTTACCACTCTGCATAAAGAACCTGCCTCTGATATCTGTCTTAAATCTATCAACTCTCAATTTGTAGTTATGCCCTCTCGTACAAGCTGACTTTATCACCTTAGGAAAAGGTATTTCACTGTCTCCCCATCTAATCCTCTGATCGTCTTGTATGTATCTATCAAATCCACCCCCCCCCCCCCCCCCCCCACCACCAGCCTTCTTCTTTCCAATGAGAACAGACCAAAGTATCCCAACCTTTTCTCTGAAGACCTTCCCTCCAGACCAGGCAACATCCTGGTGAATCTTCTCTGCACCTTTCCAATGCTTCTATTTGGAATATACACAGCATTGCAAGTATGGCCGCACCAGCGTTTTGTATAGTTGCAGCATGATATTGCGGTTCAGGAACTCCATCCCTCTACCAATGAAACCTAACACAACGTATGCCTTCTTAACAGCACTATCCACCCGGGTGGCAACTCTCAGAGATCTATGCACATGGACTCTAAGATCCCTCTGCACATCCACACTACCAAGAATCTTTCCATTGACCCAGTACTCTGCCTTCCTGTTATTCTTCCCAAAGTGCATCATCTCACACTTAGCTGCATTGAACTCAAATTGCCACCGCTCAGCCAAATTCTGCAATTTATCCAAGTCCACCTGCAACCTGTATTATTCTTTTAAAACGTTCACTATTCCACCGACTTAAGTTCATCTGCAAATTTTCTAATACATCCAACTGTGCCTGCATCTAAGTCATTTATAAAAATGACAAACAGCAGTGGTGCCAAAACAGATCCTTTTGGCACACCACTCGTAACTGGACTTCAAACTGAATATTTTCAATCAACCACCACATGCTGCCTTCTTTCAGAAAGCCAGTTTCTAAACCGAAGTGCTAAATCAATCTCAATTCCATGCCTCTGCATTGTCTCCATCGGCCTACCATGTGGAACGTTATTAAAGGCTTTACTGAAGTCCGTTTATACAACATTCACTGTCCTACTCTCATCATTTGCTGTCCTTTCTCAAGTTTGAAGACCACGTCTGTACACAGTTTTCCAAGCGTGGCCTCATAATCAACTAGTACAGATGTAACACACCTCTCTGCTTTTAAAATCAACTTATTTAACAGTGAAGGGAAAAATTGCATTTGCTTTCCAATTGCTTGTTGGACCTGCAGACCAACGTTCTGTGATTCATGAAAAATCATTCATGTAACGATATAATTTTTGTGCTCCGCTCATCAAAATGCATGACTTCACATTTGTCAACATTGTATGCGATTTTCCGGAGTTTTGCCCGCTCACTCAACGTATCTATCTTCCTCTGCAAAGTTTCACAGTCATCTTACCACTTCGCTGTGCCACTCAGTTTAGTGTCATCTGCAAACGTTGACAGCGTATACGTGGTCCACAAATTCAAATCATCTGTTTAAAGTGTAACTAATTGCTGACTCACCAGTGATCCCTTTGGCACACCACTGTTTGGCAGCCAGATTAGTACTAATTTATCCCCACTCTTTGCTACCTGTTCGTCAACCAATCCTCGATCCATGCTGATAGTCTACTCCGAACCATGCATCCATGTCTTATGCAGCAGATGCTTGAGCAGAAACGCGTCGGACGCGTTATGCAGGTGTAGGTACACCACATCCATTGGGTCCCCGTTGTCGATCTTGCTCGAAATGTCTTCATAGAATTCGAAAGATTTGTCAAACATGACCTTCATGAAACCACGCTGCGTGTTTCCAACAGGACAAGTTCCTTCGAGATACTCTGTTGTTTCTTCATTGATAATAGACTCAAACATCTTTACCACTGCAGAGGTTAAGTTACCTGGTCCTTAATTCTGCTTATTTTGTCGACCTCCATTTTTTAACTGTGTCATTACATTTACTGTATTCTAATATCTGCGACTGCCCCAGAGTCCGGTGAATTTTGTCAAATTAGATTAGATTAGATTAGATTACTTACAGTGTGGAAACAGGCCCTTCGGCCCAACAAGTCCACACCGAAGCGTCACCCACCCAGACCCATTCTCCTACATTTACCCCTTACCTAACACTCCGGGCAATTTAGCATGGTCAATTCACCTAACCTGCACATTTTTTTGGATTGTGGGAGGAAACCGGAGCACCCGGAGGAAACCCACGCAGACATGGGGAGAATGTGCAAACTCCACACAGAGAGTCGACTGAGGCGGGAATTGAACCCGGGTCTCTGGCGTTGTGAGGCAGCAGTGCTAACCACTGTGCCACCGTACCGCCAATGCATCTGCTATTTCTCCCTCCATCTCTGTTAGTAACCTGGAATGTATTCCATCAGGGACAGGAGACTTATCCGTCTTCAGCTCCATTAGATTGCCCAAAACTAGCGCTTCTGACATAAGAAAAGATCGTTTCCAGGTCCTCACCTGTCTTCGTCTCTTTATCAATTACTTTCATGTTATTAGTGTCCTCCACTTCAAAGGTTATTCTCCACTGCAATGACTACCCTCCCATGCAAAGACTGATACAAAATACCTGTTGAATGTCTCCGCCATTTCACAGTGGCATTGGACTTTATCTTCACACTCGACATCCGTACTCTACATTCATAATACTGTGATCACTACTTCCAGGAGGATCACCAATATGAGTTCATTAATTATTCCTGCCTCATTACACAGGACCAGACCTCCGACAGTTTACTCCCTCATCGTTTCCCTGACATATTTTTCAAGAAAACTATTGCAGATGCATTCAACGAAATCCTCCTCAAGGCTCCCATGACCTAACTGGTTTGACAATCTAAATGTAAATTCGAATCATATATGAAAATAACCGTGCCATTTTTGCAAGCATTAGCTATTTCTTTGTTTGTTGGCCGACTCAATGTGAGGTAATTCAGAGGTTGCCTATAGACTACGCTTATGAGGAACATTCTCTTCTTAGAATACCTAATTTCCACCGAAATTGATTCATGTTCCTTCTCCATGGAACGTAAATCATCTCTCAGCACCGCCCTGATGTCATCCTTGAATTTCAGAGCTGCACCACAGCCCTGACATTCCTATCTACATTTCTGAATAATCTGGTACCCCGAGATATTTAACTCCAAGTGGTGACCATTCTGTAACCATATCTCCGTAATGGCTACCAAAGCATGTACATTCATCACGATTTGTGCACTTAACTCATCAACCTTTCTTTGAATGCTGTGACCATTCCAGTAAAGTTCCTTTATGCTGGTTTTCTTACCGTCATGATCCAAACATCTCTCTTATCTTCTGAGTTATTCTTCGTTTTTACTTCTTTCAGAGTCTGCCTAGAACTTTAAAACTCCATACGTTTTCATTTATCATCATACTTCTTGTTGTTTTCCCTTTCCCTTACTCCAACTCACAAATTTAAAGTCCTCGTGACTGCCCAATTTATCCTTTTCGCGAGAACACTGGTTCCAGTTCGGAGGTGTGGAGGGTCTCTCCAGTACGGAAACACCCGGTTCTAAAACACATATCAATTCAGCATGAAATGGAGCCCCTCTTTCTGACAGCATTCCCTGAGCCACGTGCTTACTTCCCGACTTTTGTTATCACTGAGCCAATTTGCACGTGGCTTGGGCAGCAATCCAGAGATTATAATCCTCGAGGACCTGTCCCTTAATTTCCTTCCTCGTGCTTGATAGGCCTCAAGCAGTTCTTTTATTTTTGCATTGCCTGTACTGTTAGTCTCAACGTGGACCAGAACAATTGGGTCGACCCCCTCTAGCTCCGGTATCATTTCAAGCCCTTCAGAGATGTCCTACACCCTGGCACAGAACAGGAAAAACACCCTGCGTGACACTAGATCTGGTTTGCAAATGATTTTATCTGTTCGCCTAATTATAGAAACGCTTTTAACTATAACGCTCAATAGATTCTCAATCCCAAACCGTAAGCCCCATAACATCGTATATGTCGATACATCCCCAACCAAATGCTACCCACTCTATTATTTCCAGCTCCATAGATTCCCCTCGCACCAGACCCACATCCACTCATTTCCCCGAATTCTCCAGAGAAATACCATCCATACATTCCAGCCCCATACCCATCAATCCCAGGGCTCCAAACCTTTCACACGTCGCACCCGCAGTCCCAATTTGTCACTCGCGCCATTCTCCTCCTTACCTCCACTTAACATCGGGACATACACACCATGTAAACCAAGAAAACTCATGCTATGCATCGCCACCAACCCACATCACCAGCTCAAATGAAAAAAAAAGATAGATTTGTTCTATTCCACCCAACTCTCGATCCTCATCCCGCAATACAAGCCAATTCACCCGTCTCTGCGAGAGTCCCAACTCCATTCAAGACCCCCACCCATGTTCACTCTGTCCCTATTTATATCCCTTCTTCTGCACCTTCTCCCACCTTTTCATCATCCCCTTACCCTGCCCCTTTAACCAATCATTCATTCTCCCAACTATCTAAAGCACTCTTCTCTGCATTCATCCAAATTTCCTGATCTATCTTCCGGATAATCCCCACATTTTAAACCGCTCCGTTTCCAGCACTATTCCCCGCCCAGTCCCCTCCCATTTCCACATTTTTTTCCCACATCATATTCAGTTTCTTTCCAGGCCGCTTCGCGAAGCATTTTCCCTTTTCTCCGTCTATTATTCCGCCCCTTTTCTGTTCCTTCGACTCATTCCCACGGCTTGCTCTGTGTCCCTTTTCCCTCCCATTTCCATGCCCATTGTCTGCCCCTTAACCGCCCACTTCATCATCAATTTTCCATCCCTTTTCCCAAACTTTTCCTCGCCCTATTTGCTGTCCATTTTCGCGCCCATTTGCCTGCCTATTTCTCGAGGCAGAATTTGGCACTGCAGATGCTGGAGATTAGAGTCAAGATTAGAGTGGTGGAAAAGTCCTGATGAGGGGCTTCGACCTAAAACGTCGACTTTCCTGCTTGTCGGATGTTGCCTGACCTGCTTTGCTTTCCAGCACGACTGCAATCCTGTCTCTGCAATATTTCTTTGCCCATTTTACCGTCGATTCTCCCTCCCCCTTAACCCTTAGTTCATCTTCCTACATTGCTACAAGTGCTCGTCTATAGAATGGCGTCGTCTGGGAGGTGAGAGTATGAAATAATAAATACAGGTGTGAAGTTCGTCACTCGTAGAGGTGTGCTTACGGGTGTTTGTTCATTTGGTGAGGTGTGGTTATGCATGGCTTACTCACTCGCACAGAATTGTGTTTCTAAAAGAAGATTGTTGAGATGGGGTATCGTCCTTAAATGGACTCTTTCTTGGATGTAGCTGTTCCTTTGCTCGGCTGGGTTTGTCATGTGAAGAATTTTTGATGTTGAAGCATGCAATATTATTTTTGAAATATTTATCATTATTAACATTACATATGCACCAGCAATCTTGCAGTCGTTGTGTGTGGTGGTTGCGGAAAATATCCAGAGGATCTAAAAAGAGCCTCGACGAAACGAAGGCTGTTCTAAACGGTAATCGCCGCTTTCATTGGCGGTGGGATGGTGGGGTGGGTTTGGCGTGGAGTTGAGCGACTACACATAGTGGAAGAGGCTTCAGTCATAGTAGAGAACTGCATTTATTTAAAGCTGGAAAATTGGTTCCATTCATCCATTTTAAATCTCAAAGGTAATCTTTTGGTTGTGGGTTATTGTAAATTTTCAAGCATAAAGCTTTCTTTTTCTCGAATGCCTCCTGTTGGTATTTTACATGATGCAGCATCATTTAGTATTCCAAGTAGACATCCGATATTGGAGATAAATCAGTTAACAGAAACACTTTGGTCTTTGGAGCCTGCTCTGGTATTAAATGTGATATGGCTGCTCCGCTGTCTCAATGGCATATTCCCAATTGCACTTCCACACACGGTGTCTTTATAATCTGAAGAATTAATCATCTCTTCCATGAACAGTTTCAGTGACCTGGCGCTTTCAGCATTCTGTGGTGGTGAATTCCATAGTTTCACAAGCCTTCGAATGAATAAAGTTTTCCTCCTTCCAGTCCAAAATGTCGTTGAGCATATCCTGAAACATATTGTGAATTGCAAAACCAAGGGAAACATCAATCCTGCATGAATCCTTTTCCAGCATGATAGAACGTTATGCATTTTCATCTGATCCCCTCTTACCCTGTTCGAATGTGGAGAATAGAGTCAATCAAGTCTTGCCTCATAGGATATTTCTGCTATCCTTGCTATCAACCGAATGAATCTCTGCTGTGCTTTTGACAATACAGATATTTTTATAGATAGCGTAAGCATATCAGCATGTCACACTCCAGGTGTGGCCCTATGTAACTGCAATACGACATTCCTAAATATGAACTCTGATCTTGTTGCAATGTAGGTCAGGATGCCATTTGCCCTTCTACTTGCTCGGTGCATCTATCTGCCTATTTTCATTGGTTAACAACGTCACCCTTATCATATTTATTTTTCGCAATTCCAAATGTGGCATCATTTCAAAAAAAAACTCGACCTTCTATCTTCTCCCTGTGCAGCATACATCCTGGAGGACATAATTTTGTGTTGTCTAATTTCAAGTAAAGTTCCAACCCATCCTTTAGCTCCCTTTCCAGCCTCACGTCCTCCCATTCATTCCACCTCCCGCCCCTTTTTTCCAGCTACCAACCAGATCATACCCACGAGCTATGTCCACCTATCACTACCTCGCCATCTTGCTACTCTTCTCACCCAACACGCCCTTCCGACTCGCTCTTTACATATAGCTCCCCTATTCCGACGTAGAACCGTGACTAATATTCTTTTTCAGGGCATACTTGAATGTTTTGAGGGCGATTTCAACTCGTGCGGCAGTGTAATTGCAACCAGAGAGTTGATGCAGGAGTTGAGGGAGAGTTTGAAACCAAAGTAAACATGAACAGAAACAAGAACATACAGGGAAATACTGCTGCATTGAGCAGGGAAGGCTGCCTGAAGTGTATGTGTTTCAATGCGAGTAGTATAATAGACTAGAAAATTATGTTAGATTTTTGGTTGCCATTTGGAATGATGATATCATTGACGATACGGAGACTTACTAAAAGAATGACAGGGATGGACGCTGAATTTCTCAGGATTTGCATATTTAAGGAATGACAGAAGGGGACGTAAAAAGGTGGTAGAGTTGCATTACTGGTAAAAGAGTATCTCACATATGTACTTGGGGTTGATACATCAGACGCCTTATGCTGTGAGGCAATATGGGTGGAACTCGGTAAGAGGAAATGTTAAATCACAGTGCTGGGGTTATACTACAGACCACCCAACAGGCAGCAGGAGATATAGGATAGAATAAGTAGACTAATTTTGGTAATATGTAAACATGATAGTGAATTTGTGATGGGTAATGTCAACTTCCCCTGTATTGGTTGAGACGCACTGCATGCCATTATCTTGGATGGGGAGGAGCTTGGAAGGGCCACTCTGGAGGGTCTACTGAAGCAGTATTTAAACAGCCCAAGCAAGGATGGAGTCATACTGGACCTGGATTGGGGAAAAGAGCCCTGCCAGGTGTGTGAAGCATTGGGGGAGCATTTGGGAGTAGTGACAATAATACCGGCAGACTTATGATACTCATGGATAGGGTTAACATAGTCCTCGAGCCATGGTATTAAATTGGAGCAGGGCGTACTACAGAAATATTACGAAGGAACTGGGGAATTTTTATTCAGAGCAGCTATTTCAGGGGAAATCCACATCGGATATGTGGGAGGATTTCAACCAGCAGCTGATAATAGTTTCAGAAGTGGCACATTCATGGGAGAATGAACGATACGTATGGTAAGTGGCATGAAAGTTTCATGACCAGATATGTTATGAGCTTGGTCAAAATAGAAAGAAACCACATTTAAGGTCAAGGATGGATCCTTTTAAGTCTAAGCAGGAAAGGACTTTAGCAAATATTTAAAACAGCTGAAAAAATCGTGAAAAGTTGCCAACAAAGAAAATTGCATGGAATCACAAGGCTTTTAATCAAAGCATAAATAACAAAAGGGTGGCCAGAAAAAGGACAAAGGAGGGACTCGGTTTGACGGCAGAAGAGGTAGTTCGGGGTCCAAAATGAGTACTTTGTCGGTATTTATCAAAGAGAAGGAACTGGTGGAGGACAATCTCAGGTATGTGAGTGTCGAATTTCTAAGTCAAATTGTTATTAAAAAGAAAGAGGTGTTGAGCATCTTAAAAAACATTAATGTAGATAATATTCTGCATCCCTCTGGGATATATCGCAGATTTTGTGGGAAATAAGTGAAGAAATCGCTGAAGCATTAACAAACATCTTTGACACCTCTTTGACGCAGGTGATGTCCTCGAAGATGGGAGAATACCAAATGTCATCCCATTGTTTAAGAAATGGTTTAGGGATAGTCTTGTGAGCCTCATGCTGGTGATAGGGAAGGTGTTGGAAAAGATTCTCAAGGTAAATACTCAGTTCGAAACAAATGAACGTATTAGTGATAGAGAGCATAGTTTTGTGCAGCAGATGTTATTCCTCACTGTCTTGATTGTTTTTTTTTAACGTGGGGACAAAAGTGATGAAGAGTGGTTGGTGTTGTCCGTATGGACTTTCATGAAACCTATAACGAGATCGTTCATTGCTGATGTGTCCAAAACGTGAAAACACATGGTATCCGGATTGAAGTGAAAAGATCCAGATAGGTCATCGGAGAAAGCTGGTTTCATTTAAAAAGGGTGGATTTTGGAATGGAGGAATATGACTCGTGTTCAACCAGGGATTGATGCTGGGGTTCTGCTGCTCGTGGTCTACATAAATGATTTGAAGGACGAGATAGCTGGTCAAATGAGTAACTATGAGGAGGACCCAACGATTGGTGGAGTTGTGGAGATTGAGGATTGTCAGCGGGTACAGCAGATTATAGATCATTTGGAAGGACATGAAGAAACAAATGACAGATTATGTTTAATTAAGACAAATGCGAAGTGGTGCATTTTGGAAGGTCAAATACAGTGGGAAACTATACAATGAATGGCAGACTCCTGAGGAGCGTTGGTATGCAGAGAGACCAGGTGATGGCGCTCTACTTTTCTCTGAAGGTAGCAGTGCGGAATGATAAGGTTGTGAAAAGGCTTATGGATGACTTGCCTTCATTTGGAGGAGCATTGAGTATAAGGATAGACAGGTTATAGTGCAGACTTATAGAACGTGAAGTAAAACGAAGAATATTGCATATTGTTCTGGTCACAACGCTGCCAGAAGGATGTGAATGCTTTGGAGCGTGCACTGAAAAGGTTTGCCAGGATGCTGCCTATTAAGATAACTTTGATAAACTGAGTACGTTTTCACTGTAACACAGCAGGTGATGGCGGTCTGGTAGATATTAATAAGATTCTCAATGGCATAGATAGAGTGGAACGTGTGAGGCTCTTTTCCACAGTCGTGCAGCCAATTATTAGGTAGACAAGTTCACGATAGGGATCATGCAAAAGAGATGTGCGCAGCACATGTTTGTGCAAAACAGCTGGTGAGTGTCTGGAACATGCTGCTAGAAGAGATGGTAGAAACAGACACAATGACAGCTTTCAAGAAACAACTGGATGATTACGTGAATTGGAAGGAAATAGATTGGTAAGGATTCTTTACGTGAAGACAGTTTTAGTATGGAGGGAAAAATGTGTCAGTGCAGGCTTGGAACGCTGAAGACCCTAATCCACTGCATCAGAGAAGTAGGAGAATCGAAATTTCGGGCAAAAATATCCTAGATGACTTCCTTCTTAAAAGACCGCAAATTCCCCTCTGAAGTGGTGGATAATGCCGTCCAACGAACCTCCTCCACTTCTCAAAATTCCGCCCTTGTACGGCAACCGTTCAATCGCAACAAGGACAGAACTCCCATCCCCCCTCAACAACGTCTTCACCTTACATCCCAACAACCTTCGGATACATTGTATCATCCTCCACCGTTACTGCCACCTGGTAACAGACACCATCACCAGAGATATTCCCCCACCCTATCAGAGCTTTGGAGAGACATTCCCTCTGCGACTTCCAAGGCCCCAATGGATGCTTCCACCTCCAACAGAAACTTACCTCTACTTCCACAAGTGTCACCTATTGTATCCATTGCACACGATGTTGTCTCCTCTTCATTTGGGAGACAGGATGCAAACTTGTGGAGCATATATGAGAACATCTCTGGGACACACGCACTAACCAACATGATTACCCTGTGGCTGAGCAGTTTAACTCCCTCTCCCACTCTGCCAAGGACATGCAGGTCGTGGGCCTCTTCTATTGACAAACTCTCAGCACCCGAGGCCTGGACGAAGAACACCTTATCTTCCGCTTTGGGCACGCCAACCACACGGGGTCAATTTTGATTTCACCCGTTTCCCCATATTCGCACTCGCACCTTACCCCAGTCCCAAACCTCCATTCTGCACCTCCCTCCTGAACTGTCCTACTTGTCTATCTTCCTTCCCACCAGTCTGCTCCACCCTCCTCTCTACCATATCACTTTCATGCCTACCTTCATCTAACTGTCACTTTCCCAACTACCTTCTCCCGAACTCCACTCCCCTTGCATTTATCTCTCAGTCCCCTTGGCCCACAAACCTCATTCCTGATGAAGGGCTTCTGCCGAAATGTCGGTTCGCCTGCTCCTCGGGGCTATCTGACCAGATGTGCTTTTCTAGCGCCACACTCTTCGCCCAGTATCAATTAAGGACTTGCCACAGTAACACAGATCGCAAATTGTAATAATAGCATCTCAGCTTTCGCCTGGTATGCCTACAGCCCGTTGGACTCAACACTGAGTTCTCCAAGCTCAAATAAACTAACTACCTATCTCCAACTCTCTTTCCCGCCCCCTTCTCCCTTCCATTCCACCTATCGACCAACTGACCGTAACCCACTACCTATGTTCATCTTACCACCCTGCCCCTCTCCCCTAAAATATCTCCACCTCACACACCGCCACCTTATCAGCAGCTGTCTTATCCGCACTATCAAAACATTGACTTGTACAACTCCTGATGCTGCCAGGCTTGCTGTCTCATTGTAGTCACCGGGTTGCCTACATTGGTTAGCAAGTGGCAGATGGCTTGAAATTTGGTGGTGTAGTGAATAGCGAACGGGGTTTATCTCAGTTTTAAATGGGACCTTGATCAGATGGGTCAATTATGAGCTAACCCACGGATGCATTTTAGCAGCTGATTTGCACCTGGAATCAACATCCTTGGTGATCGTCCATACATCTTTGAACGATCTCAGGCTCCATTGCGAAGCCTCAAGCAAACAGAGTTAATCTACAGTCAGTTCCCACTGAGCTCGATGGAATCATTGAGAGGCACAAGACCTTTTCATAGAAGCAATGAGGCTGTCGGCTCATCTGCTTCGTCCGACTGCATTCCCAAGTGTCGGACCTTTCTGTCACTTCAGCCTCTGACTGGGCTTTGGATTCTCTCACTAACACAGCGGCTGATTCCTGGAAAGGAACATATTAAGAAAGGGACTGATATCACATCTGGACAGGGTGAAGTGAATGATACCAAGGAAAGTAAGTCAATGCAATCAAAAGACACGTTATAAAAATGTATTTTACTGTTCATAGTAAAAAAACCTACTGTTTCTTTTAACTTTTATCCAGATTATTCGATCAGCAAATTCAGTGAGGAAGAGTGGAAAGGAGCTGGCTATTGCTGTTCAAACTCTGGCCTGCTCTGAACAATGATACAATCCTCCAGGCAATTTAACTTGTATCTCGTTCATTCACTGAGAACTGATTGCTGGGGATTTTTTTTGTGTGCATGTCTGATTCATCTTTGGTTAATACTGTTGTTGTTCAGCTTTGTACAGTTTGGTCATTCCTGAAAACGCTTTACACAGTTTTGCTCCTCAAATGGAATCGTTCTTTGCCCATTCGGAAAGACATGCTATCATGTTGCGACTCCTTTTCCTTTAAGTCCATTTTCATGTGGACTCCGCATTCCATTATCTGCTGCATTTCGTGTTAGCTCTCAGTTATTTGGTTTTATTCATTGGTTGTTTTTTTTTTCATAACTGGATATTTCACGGCATACTTTAACTGTTCTCTAAAGCTCTTCTGTGTCACCACATGAATCAGTACATTGGTGCAGCAGCTTCGCTTCCGCAGCATATACGTGGCTTGGACAAGGAGATCAAAAGCAGCGGAATCCAATGAGTAACTGACAGGAAGAAAGATAAAATATACAGCAACCTGAGAAATATGAAATTTACAGATATGACAAGGAATAATACCACAGATTTCTTTCTGCTCTATAACTCTTGTTCATTCTCTATGTTTCACTGACCCCTGATTCACTTACGACCGTTAATAACCTCAAAAACGTGTCTGACAGCCATAACATTAGAAAGGAATGTACAAGCTAGTAGGAGCATTGATGTTAAAAGAAATGCTCAAAGTATTTAAGATTTGTCCCACGGCCGTCATAATATAATCTGGATCTGGTATAATAGTACCATGGAGCATTATTAATTATCTTTCCATGTTTATATCGGTAGTAGTTTGGAATATTTTTAAAACAAAAGAAAATGCAGATTGTTGATAGAACCTTAATTGTAGTATTCTCTGTCCTGTACTCCGTTTTCATCGGATGAAAACAAACAGTGACAAATCGATTAAAGGAGAAAGTGAACCCGACAAGTCAATCAGTGGTCAAGCAGCAGATCACATACATCATACTACGAACAGGTCTGATGGCCTGGAAACATGGTGGATAATAATTAGGTGGAAAACGATGAAGTACCACTTGCAAAACAATGAAGAGTAAATCAGACGTTGCCATAGCCACCAGGTCACGAGTGGTGCATGTAAAAAAAATACACTTGCCCTGAGCTAAGATTAGATCACCAGCAGACGAACTGTAAGAGAGAGTGAGAGAGAAAGAAGAAAAAGAGAATTGTCGTTTCTAATCAAACATATCTCTGCCTGAGCTCATATAATAAGTACGAGATTTATCACAAATATAATTGTTGTTCCATGCAATACGACGTTCAAAAAATCTGAATCACTTACACTTTTAAAAGACATAGGGAAGCACACAAATAGTGGGTTCGTCTCAGAATCAGTCACGTAGTCAACATTTGATTGGCTTTCACAGAGGTTAATTTGTTCTACTTTATACGTTGCTCAGACTGGCTGGAGATGTCAATGAGACGACAGCATTCACACAAACACTCTCGGCATCAAGGAACAAACGAAGAATGGGAGACACCTAACACAGACATGATGACAAAATTCCTGATTTCAGTTTTGGAACCTACACAGTTGCGTTTGCCCTGATAACTGTGCACTCACACAATATGAAATACAGTAGATGGCATTGGATCATTCGTGCATGTCCAGGAATGGCTGACATTCCAAATATGAACAAAGAAATGATAGGGCATTGACTCCCTCGCTCGGAACATCCTGTTAAGTTGAATTAAGACGATATTCACCAGTGCATCCAAACACCATTTCCCAGCATGGAAACCCAGTGCAATCAGAAGAACTTCAATATTTGGCACAGACTCGCCACATCATCTGTCGAACACTGTACACCACAGCCTGCAACCAAATGAAACCTGAATCCATGCAGCATTGTTCTTTGCAACTTTCCAATTCAGAAATATCACGATTTATCTGTGATTAAGCACAGTTTCCTACCTGATGTCCCGCCTCATGCACCCAAACTCCTCCCCCTGTGTACAAAGATCCCGCTCCCACACACGGGGCTAGGAATTCCCATCATTCAATCAGCACGCTCCATGGGCATCACCAGAGTTGGATCACAACTTGTTAAAAGGAAACCCCAAGACTGCAGTATTGATTGGCATTGGAAACTGTCTGTCGGGATTCAGGCCAATGTGAACGACTAAGAAAGCCGTAGGCCTAAATGCCTTATCATTAGATTATTAATTCGGAGACCGGTGTATTATACTTTGCGTTTGATGTCTGCCATGGCAGTACCTTGAATTTTAATTCAAACGAAATCTGGACTTCTAATTTCAGACGTTGACAATGAACGGTTGTCAATTGCAGGCAAAAGAAACCAACTCACAACGAATAACATTTAAGGAGTGTAATCTGTCATCCTTCCCGCGTCCTTTCGTAGATGTGACTGCAGATCCACAATAGTCTGTGTTATTCTGGTCAATTAAGGAAGGGTTGTAAATTTTGGTGTAGCCAGTGACACACATATTCTTTCAAAAATTTAAAGCAAATAGGGCTCCCTATCAACAGCCATATTCCTGCTTCTGACAAATGCTCAATATTTAGACCCCACCTGGGATTTGCATATCGACATACTATGCCCACTTCCTCAACTATGAAATTCCCAAAACATGATCGACTTTAGAAGAAAAGGGATCCTAAAATTCACTCAGTGTAGTTATCTGGAAAAGGAAGCACCAACACATTGGCAAGTACTCAGCATAAGTAAACGAGGCAACTTCAATCTGTCTCTTTGTTTTGAGACCATTCAGAGTTGGGAAACTCGTTAAACTTGGCTCATTAAGCTATGACACGGATTATCCAAGGGCATAGGCAATCCCTGATTTTAGTGGACCTTTAGCACCAAGAATCACATTGGACATCTGTCCGACTCTCTGCCACACAGGACATTACCTTGGACACTAACCAGCCCTCAGTTTCAGAAGAAAGCTCCTTGCAGATTTGGAAATGGTGATAATGTTCAATTGTACTCATGTAATGTAAGCTTTAACGGCCTGTCCAGTGTTCACTACCATTTGTTGTGGTGTTCGAGATCTACCTTGGTGAACAACTGCATTGCTGCGGGGTGAACCGCAGAATTTTCATGCAGCAACAGTGAAGGGTTGACAATATGGTTCGAAGTCAGAATAAAATCTTGCTTGAAGGAAGATTTGTATGTGACGGTATTTTGTTTATCTGCGGCCCTTATACTTCCAGCTGCTGGAGATCACGGGCTTGAGAGGTTTTGTTAAAAACGGACTTGCAGTGTTCCTGGTTTGCTTCTTGTGCGTGATTTTCATTGGTGATCTTCAGTGCTGGCTATTGTGTCATTGGTGAAGAGAGTGTGTGCTGAATGATTAATGTGACAATGAAGACAATCAGCTGTTTGTCCTCGACAACGTAAAACTTTGTGAATGTTGCATTCAATTTCACACGTCAGCCACAGTCAGCCAAATTCTTGGACGGTTTAAATCCAACCCCAGAGCTATGCTTTCTAGATGATGGGGATGGAGTGGAGAGGCGGGCAAAGAGCTTATTAAAACAGCAATCAGAGTGTCTGATATTCTGTGTGGCCACAGCACTTGTATGGCTGAAGCAGGTCTTTGTTTTTATCTCTCATCAATGGTTCGCCCAGTTTATTGATAATAATGCATGCAGTGATGGCAATGTCATAAAACGCCAATAGGAGATTGGTAGATTCACACATTTTTCCTCGGGCTTCTGAGATCTAGCCCAAGCTAGATGTTATCTCAATCTATATGGACAAAGACCCCTCTGCAATTTCAAGAATAGTAAATGGTGCTGAACATTGTATAAGGACGAGCAAACCTCACTATTTTTTAAATTATAAATGAGACGCTGGCATTGATGAGGCGCCCACAGATTTTACGAACAAGGAATAGCTGTGAAGAATTCCTGCAGTGATGTACGATGGATGAGATCATTGACCTTCAACAGGTATAATAATCTTCACCTGTCGTCAGGATGAAACAAAGAATTGTTTTCAGGAGGTCACTATTATGAATATGTGTTCATAATTGACGTGCTTAAGATTTGAACATTTCTTTTCACAGCTCAAATAAAACTGTGTAAACAGGTGCAACTATTTGAGGAACAGATATCAATCCTTCTGTAAATGTAAGTCAACTAATCCTGAGTTACGTGCCATGTAGAATTAACATGTTGTTGTGTTGGAAGGTCGGAGACGATGGTTGCAAAAAAAAAAACAAGCCACGAATAACAGAGTTTGGGCTCCCGGCAGAATCAGAATGTCTGTTCTTATTACATGAAACAAAGGGACATGCATATGAACCTGGACGTTGGATTTGTGATCTTAGATAGTGTTATATCGTATGCAGACGTATAAACAGTGCAAAGAACTTTGTGATAAAATATGGAAATTATATTTCCACTACTCAGAGAGACCATGACGGGAGTTCATGAATATGAATCACTCATGCAGTTTAGAAACTTTGTATGGGAGATGCTTAAATAATATATTAAAGCATTACGTTAAATGTTTCTTACTGTGGACAGTCGATTTTCTGCCATTCTACTTTATTCGATTATTAAACATAGTAAGAACATTGCAGGTGCTGTATTCAGTTATTTGGTGAAGCTTGCATCTTAATTCCTTTTACTGAGTTTAAAAAAAAAATCTTGGATTGGCTTAAAATGATTGATGCACAGTTCCCATCAAAATGTTTTTCCTCCAAAGGGGCACACACATTACAAAGTGAAATGCAGCGATGGCTGGAAAATTAACTGTGGAAAAATTATGAATTCAAAAATTGTTAATTCAAATCTAACCAGGTAAAGCTATGGAATCTAGTCAGCATTTACAGTTCTGTGTTAGAAGTGGCCCAGTGCTTAGTAATTCTACCTGTCAGCACTAGGAGGCTGGGTTCAATCCCATCACTGTGTGTGGAGTTTGCACATTCTTCCGCTGTGAACGCGCGCGCGCGCGCGCGCTGCGGGCTTTTCACTGTGTGCTCCAGTTTCCATTCACGGTTCAAAGATGTGCACGCTTATTGGGTTAGCCAAAGGAAACGTAGGGTTACAAGGATCGATCGCGATGGGCTTTGGCGTGTTGATGTTAACTCAGTAAGCCAAATGACTTGCTTCTATCCAATAAGGATTCCAGGTCATGACACCCTCAGACAACAACTCACCAGAACGAAGAACCCGATACCCAGCATGAGCAAAACTAATGTAGTGTACAAAATCCCATGCAAGCACTGCACAAGATACTATATAGGACAAACAGGAAGACAGCTAACGATCAGCATCCATGAACATCAACTAGCCACGAAACGACACGACCAGCTATCCTTCGTAGCCACATGACGACAAGCAACATGAATTCGACTGGGACAACACTACCATTATAGGGCAAGCCAAACAAAGAACAGCCAGGGAATTCCAAGAAGCATGGCACTCATTCATAAACTCCATCAACAAACACATCGACCTGGACCCAATACACCGGCCACTACAGCGGACAGCTGAAACTGACAACCGGAAGCGGCAGGGAGAGGCCACTATAAATGCCGGAGGAAACACCACAGAAGCGCTTCAGAGGAGGCTCCTAAGCACTGAGGATGTCACCTAGACAGGGGACGAAACGTTTGCAACAAAAATTTCCAGCTCGGCGAACAGAAGCACAACATCAATCATCACTAATATACATTCATCTAGCAGTGTCCCACAACTTATCCTACCCTTGCTGCAAGATACATCAGTACCAAAAGTATTACTTAAATCCATATAATATGTCTATCGTGTGTTTTATTGAACTAACATTGTTGCTCTGCCATTTTCCCTTTCTGAAAACCATCACATCTGTTTATCTGCAACGGAACTTAGATTAAAGTCATTTACATGTCATAACAATGTGCTTAAGGACAGAGAGAAAATAATGAAGGCGTCGTTTCATTAGGTTGATTTTTGTTTCTTATGTCGATTATGTTATCACGGTTTGCAGGTGTACGGAACATTTAGAGACTTGAAAAGCCAGGATGGAGTGACAAAGCACAGAGCGTCCTGAAGAAGATAGCAATTAAAACACGGTGTAAAAAAAAGGCCGTAGCTGGTTTGCCATGAAACTAAACCAAACTGAAACTCGGCCATGCGTTTCAAAATGCTCGAAGATACCAAACTCCAATCAAATATGAATTTAGTATTTTACTAATATTAATATCCATGAAAAGATCCCACGTTTCAGGGTATAAAACCGGACATTCTGAACAGTTAGATGACAAACCGCCGAAGCCCAACAGATGCAAATTGCTCACTAAAGGTACCTGCCTGTGGAGCGTTGTTCCAACAGACAATCAAGACCAACCCAGGGAGATTCTGCGGTGGGAAATCTACGAAGGAGAATCGTTAAAGCTGACTGGTTTGGAAGCGTGATGTTTTTAAACTTTAATCGGGATTTTCATCTGACTAGTATTGTACTGTGAGAGGCAAAAGTAAGCTTTAAGAGAAAGTAGTTGAAAATAGATGTTGGATTTAATATCCTCTGAGTAATTAAACAATAAAGTTGTTAATCTTTATTTAAAATAGGAACTTCTAGCATAGTTCTTTGCCCCTCTAATTTCAAACGTATTGCAGCACGGATTGAACCTTTTCTGTGTGGCTGGTTTGAAGTAGCTGAGGTTTTATATGATTTAATATAATTTACATTGTTCCAAGGATTACCAAGAACACCAACAAGGAAAGGATGGTGTTGTATACTTTTCTGACAATTTGCCTTGGAAGGTGCATTTTGTTACTTGTGGAACAACCTCTTTTTTGCCGCTGCTGGCGTATGTACCCGATCATTACTTTAAAGAAAGCAATCTGAGTTTATCCAGTCTCTGTCTTCACAAGCAAAATGCAACAGCAATAACCTGGTCAATGTCCTTTGCACTCCTTCCATTTCAATCACACCCTTCCTGTGGTGCAGTGATCAGAATTGTACACAGTACTCGGACTGTGGCCTGAACAACGTCCTGTCTGCCTCCAACAGGACGCCCCTGATCTTCTAATCTATATCTCGATTGCCAAGGATATTTGTAATGCATGCCTTCCTTACTTTATTAACCTGTCTTACTGCGTACAGGAGTCTGTTAGCAATCACCTCAAGATCTTTATGTTATTCTGAGTGTCCGAGTGTCCTATCATTAATTGGGTGTTGCCTTGTCGATGGACACCTGGATGGGAGGGTGGTTTCCGTGATGGTTTGGGTTGGGCAAACCACATTTTCTAGTTTCTTATGGTCCTGGGCAGAGCAGCTGCCATGTCAAGCCGTTATGTCGGATGTTGACTTTGTTGGTCTCTTCACTGATGCTGCCTGACCGACTGAATTTCTCCAGCAATTCTTTTTTTCTTGTCTAGGATGGGGGCAGTGGGTTTGAGGAGGCATCAGCATTTGCATTTTTTGTTTTGTTTTGTTTCCTTGTGTTGGACTTTGCTGGATCGAAATAAGACGGGTTACTTCATTTCTGATGCAGAAAATGCTTAGAAAAACTAAGAGGTGAGATGAATGATCATTTGGAAGCGGAACAATTAATAGAGGAGAGTGATCACGGATTTCTTCAGCAAGATCACATCTGACTAAGCTGACTGGTTTTCTTCAGGGGAACAAAAATGACCAAGGGAAGAAATGCTTGTGGTTTAGAACATACACACTGTTAAAAACTGGTTTATTGTGGTTAACCTAAACAGATCGGTTCGTGAGGAAGTTAGACTGGAGACCAAAATGCCTCTGATTGAACGTTGGGCATCGCCACAAACTTTAGGCCAGCCCATTTACCCGGACCTCCAGCACTCTGTGGACAAATCCGTGCCTGCCATGTTCACGCGATCTTTGCAGGGCAGCTCTGGACACTGAATATTCAAACGAATGAGTGTCGTCTTTCCAACGATGGTGACAGTTCCAGGTATCATTGAATATCTTGGGGAGTTCAGGCGACGACTAGTACATCAAACTATGACGAATAGACCATTTGGGGTGACATGAAGTGAGATGGAATCCATGGGGCAGAGTATTTTATGCGGTTTGATAAGCTCGCGCCAGAAACAATACCGACCTCGGGAGAGATAGCTTCCATCGATCTCAGTTAATATTATACTTAGCCAAATTATTGCAGAATTCAGCACAATATTCGAACATTTTACTGACGCAACTATCAGATTCAACATTGCAGAACAAATGTTCAGTTAAAGGACCCCTTTATTCGAACTCAGAAAAGAATCCCGTTCTCAGAATATTCTGGGAAACACTGGCCCATTTTGGAAGCTGCTCATAAGATGCCTTCATTTCCATTCGACACCCTGTGCACTCATCGTTCCAGGCAAGATCTGTACATTTCTCATTTCCTCTCTCATATTCTCTGCATGACCATCTCCAAACTCTTCCATTTGTTGATATGTTAATTGACCCACAAGCCACCTCTCTCACAGTTATTTTCGCAGCTAAAACACACTTTGGGAAGCCAGGGAGGAGAACGCTGAGACTTTGACTTTGGTCTTTCTGCCATCATTGTCAACCGGAATAGTACCTGAAGTCTGCAGGATAGCAAATGGTGTTCTCTTGTTCAAGTAGGAGAGTAGAGATAATCCTGGTTATTATGGACCAGTGAGCCAGACTTTGCTTGTGGCTAAAATGTTGGAATAGTTTACAAGAGATGAGATTTATAATCTTTTCAATAGGAATAAGTTGATTAGGGATAGTCACCACGGTTTTGCGAAGGGTATGTCGTACCTCACAACTCCTGTTGAGTTTTTTGAGAAGGTGACCAAATAGGTGAATGACGATAAAGCCGTTGATATGGTGTATATGAATCTCAGTAAGGCGTGTGATAAGGTAACCCATGGTCGGTCACTGCACAAAGTCGAGAGGCATCAGATTGAGGGCGATTTAGCGGTTTGGATCAGAAATTGGCTCGATGAAAGAAGAAAGAGGGTGTTGTTTGATGGGAAATGTTCATCCTAGAGTTCCGTTATTAGAGGGGTAGCAATAAGATCTGTTCCGGCTCCACTGCTGTTTGTCATTTTTATAAGCGACAGCACAGAGATCAATACAGTCGAAGATAATACCCACTGATATTGTAGCTTACAGAGGGAAACAGTCATGTTGCAGATATGAGCTGCGAGATGGTAAATGGTGTTTAATGCAGCAACGTGTGCGATGATTCACTTTGGAAGGAGAAACAGGAATGCAGAGTACTAGGCGAAATGTAAGATTATTGATAATATGGATGAGGAGAGAGATGTTTGCGTCCATTTACGTAGCTCCCACAAAGTTACCACCCAGAATGATATGGCTGTAAAGAAGGGAAACGGTGTGTTAGATGTTATTAATAGAAGGATCGTGTTTCAGAACCATGAGGTCATGTTGCACCTCTACAAAACTGAGGTGCGGCTGCACTTGGAGTTCTGGTCACCACCTTTTAGGAAGGAAGTGGAAGCTTTGAAAAGGGCGCACAGGAGTTCTATGAGGATGTCGCCTTGTATGGAGGGGAGGTCTTACGAGGAAATGTTGAGGGACTTGAGGGTGTTTTGTTGGAGAGATGAAGGTTGAGAGGTGAATTAATTGAGACATATGAAATGATCCGACGTTTAGCTTGTGTGGAAGTTGAGTGACTTCTTCCTCGGATGGTGATGGCGAGCACGAGGGAGCATCGCTTCAAATTGAGGGATGTTAAATACAGGAAAGAAGTAATAGGTACTTTCTTTAGTCAGAGAATAGTTCAGGTGTGGAACGTATTGGCTGCTACAGTTGTAGACTCGCGTACATTACGGGCATTTAAATGGTCATTGAAAAGGCATATGGATCAGAATGGAATTGTTATATGAGACGGGCTTCAGATTAGTTTCATATGGCGGTGCAACATCGAGGGCAGAAGGACCTGTACTGCTCTGTAATATTCCATGCTTTATGCATTCCCAGGAATATTGTGAAAAGTTTGCAAATCATCAAATGTAATGCCTTCTTTTGTGCAATTTCCCCTTCCCAACGTACGGAATCTTGGTATAAAGCAGAAAAATAAAGACAATCATGCTGAAACATAAAGCATTGCAATCCTTCCTAGAAACGTGGAAAGCCAAACAAAGACAGTTAACAGATCAACAACAGTCCATGAGTGCCTGGTCATACTGGGTTCACAATTCTGACATGGACTCGACCTACCCCACTCCACTACCTCACAGCCAGTTCATGCTACGTAGTTGAGATCCGAAACGAAAATATGATATCATTATTTACTGTGGATAAAGACAAGGAAGCGAGGGTACGCGGGAAAATAAATGCATGTAGTGATGTTTTGAAACAAGGCCACTTTACAGAAGAGGAAGGTCTCAAAATGTATAATCGTAGATACAGACCCAGGATCTGTTCAGGTCAATCCCAGATAATTGTGGCACGCCAGGGAATACATTGCGAGGCTCCTTGCTGAGATACTTATTACATTTCGAGGAGATCTGAGGAAAAGGTTAAATCTGATTTCTGTCCTCGGATGCTTCCATACATGCTGAACATTTCCAGCAACTTCTGTGTTTGCTCCTGGTTTACATGATTTCGTTTTTTTTGACAGCCAGGTATGAGGCGCTGATGACTGGAAAGCAATCAATGTTTTGACTGAAAAAAGGACTGCAAAGAAATTTTCGTGAGTTAGTAACGGGTGAGTCTGATGTCAAGAGTGGGTAAGTGTTCAGAGGGTATTCCTGGAGACAGGATATCCATACATTTGCAAAGCCAAGAACTCATTAGCGATAGTCAGCATGGCTTTGTTTGTGGTAAATTGTGTCTCACAATCGTGAGTGATTTTTTTAAGATGTGTTCAAGAAGATAGATGATGGTAAAGCAGGTTACGTCGTCTGCAAGGATCCGAGTGAGGCAAAACAAGTTTCCCCGTGATAGACTAGCTAGCAATGATAGATCACAGGGCATCAGAGAGAGCTAGCCAATTAGATACAAAATTAGCTTGACAGGGTGGTTGGGGACATTTGTTGTGTCAAGCTCTGTGCGACAATTACCAGTGTTGGGTCCACTGTTGTTCGTTATTTTTATGAATTATTTGGATGATAGTAAGTTTGTAGACTATACCAAAATTTATGGTGCAATGAACGTGAAGAAGTTTATTTAAAAGCGAAATGAGATCATGATCAACTGGGTTAGTGGTTGAAGCATTGATGGATGGAGCTTCAACACATAAATATGAGGTGTTGCATTTTGTTAGACAAACCACGGCAGGATTTACACAGTTAACTGTGGTGTATCTGGAAGTGTTGTCATACAAAGAGACTGAGGGCGCAAACAAAGATTTCCTTCCATGTGGAGTTGCAGGTAAACTCGGTCGTACAGAAGGCTTATCGGCACACTTGCCTTTGTTAGTCGGAACATTGAGTATAAGAATTGCGGCATCGTTTTGTGGCTGTCTACGAGAATGTTAAGGGCACATTTAGAATACTGAGGACCAAACCTGTCGCCTTGCTATAGATGGACGTTATAAACTGGAAACGGCTCGAAAATATTTAAAATCAGTGAAGAGGGTCTAGAAGTTTTGCGATAAAAGAATCGCCTGTATCGGTTGGGATTTTTTTTCCATTCTGCATAGGGGTCGAGGCTGGCGTTTTCGATGGTTATAAAAATCAGGAAGAGCATGGATAGTTTGAAAGGTCTTTTCCACAGGGAAGAAGTGTTCAAAATAAAATTGCTGAAAATGTGTTGCTGGAAAAGTGCAGCATGTCAGGCAGCATCCAAGGAGCAGGAGAATCGACGTTTCGGGCATAAGCCCTTCTTCAGGGATTCCTGAAGAAGGGCTCATGCCGGAAACGTCGATTCTCCTGCTCATTGGATGCTACATGACCTGCTGCGCTTTTCCAGCAACACATTTTCAGCTCTGATCTCCAGCATCTGCAGTCCTCCCTTTCTCCTCAAAATAAAATTTCACAGTTTTAAAAAACAAATACTAATGGCAACACGAACAGGACAGTTTTGAAGGCGTATGTGCCAAATGCAGACAAATAGCACAAGTTTATTTTAGAAAGCTTGGTGAGCACGGACAGGTTGGGCCGAAGGGTCTGTTTGCATATTCTGTGACTCTAAGACTCTATGAGTTTATAACTCTTCTTTCATCACCAATTCATTATTGCCCTGAATTAATTTCGAATTCAAATTCCTTTTCAAAGATCGAACACGCCTTACTTTGAAAAGGGAATTCCTCGCATTGGTGTAATAATGTAGCCCACAGCAGTAGAAAAGCCCACTTGTATTCATCCAGAATCTGTAACCTTTTGCTCGGGATAACCCCTCTGTCTGCCATTCTCATCAAACAGAGTTGTGGTTCAGTGAGGAGTATGGGTGAACATGCCCGGATCAGCAGAACATCAAAAACTGATGACATACCATTAAAGCTATCGCACCTATCTGAGTACATTCGAAAAATCGGAACTAACTTCTGATAGAGAGGTCGAAATGATCCCAAGACGATCAGATCAGATCGAAGCTCTGCAGTCCTGCCACATTCTGTCATAAATGGCGATGTAATACTGAACATTTTATTGCAGGAAATAGGTCCACTAATATCTCCGCCCGAAATAATGGAACAATCCTGCACATCAGTGTAAAAGACAAGGATGCAGTGTCTGCACGGTCCTCAGCCAGAAATGTTGAGTCTATGATTCACTTCACCCTTGTCATGATACCCACAGAATCACAGGTGCCCAATTTCAGCAAATTCGATTCGCTGCACGTGACATGAAGAAACTACTGAACACAGAAGATACAACAAAGGCATTGGAACCTGACACAACTCTGGCAAAATGACTGAAATGTATCCTCCACCTCAAGCCGCTTCCCTGAGGAAGCTGTTTCGTTTCAGCTCCAAATCTGACATCTCCCTGACAATGTGGAAAATGAGTCAGCTACGTCCAGTAGCCGTGGACGAGAATGATTGCAGGCTGATTCGTTTCCACTCCATTAAGCATGAAGCACACAAAACAACCATGCAGATCCAGCAAAAAGTAAAGAAAGCAAATTGAATGTTGACTTTTTTACTGGCGTTTGAAAATTTAAAAGTCCTGTTACAAATTTACAGCGTTTTTGGTGATATACTATGTAATTAACGAATACAGTATCCGTCCCAGTAGGCAAGCAGGACCTTGGAAATGTGGAACAGCATGGAATCAGTGATTCCCACTATTGAGTCCACACCAGCTCTCAAATGTCAATCCCACCAAATCCCAAACACCTTTTCTATCCCTGTTATCCCAATGGCTAATCAACATAATCTGCGAATCTTTGAAAATCACAGACATTTTTTCCATGTCCAAAGGAAGTATGTGGAATATCTTGGATACTGGGAGGAAACCCACGCTAACATTCCAACGTTAATTTCGTCAGTTACCCAAGTCTCGAAGCCTGGGTCCCTGGCACCAAGAAACAAAAATGCCAACCACTCAACTACTGTAATGTCCCAACATAGGAGCATTTCATTCAGGTTACAGTTGAATCATTAGTCTTATTCCTGGATGAATCAACTGACAAATCAAAAATATTTCGTAAACTTCGATCTTCATCTATTGGACTTTGGAAGAGCGATGGTTAGTTTTAGTGAAGCAATGCTGATATATGTATCTCGCTCAGCAAATTAACGATATTGCCAGATTAAGAACACGAGTTTGACACCCAATGTGGTTCAAATACTAGCCAATAACGATTACGCAACTTCTGTTGCTTGTCATCAATACAAACACCTTGCTCAGCAATGGCAATGACCTAAATTGTAGAAGGACACTTGCCACATTCAGCTGGCCTGTTTCTTGCCCAAATGTTAAAAGCTGACAAGAAAATATGCAGTTAATGAGAATTACAAGGAAAGTGAAACTTTTTGAGGAAACATCGCTCATATCTGCATGAAAATTGTCTCAGACACTTAAAATGCTCTGTCATTTTATAAATTTATGATCACAGTTACCTGTTGATAAGTAGCAATCCCAATTCTAACATAAAAATCTGTGACTAATGAACAAAAACAAAAAATAAATAAATTTGCCAGTAATTTCGAACAATAAAAAAGATCATAAGACATAGGAGGAGTAATTTGGCTGTTTGGCCATTCGAGTCTACTCTGCTATTCCATCATGTTGATAGGTTTTCCAATCCATTTTTCCCCCTTCGTCCCCAATTCCTTCGTCCACTTGGCAATAAATATATATATATATATATATATATATATATATATATACTCAATTACCTGGACTCCGCAGCCTTTAGTTCTGAAGAATTTCATAGATTCGCCAATTTCTGCCTCAGGAACAATCTCCCGATCTTCGTTCTAAAGTGTGGTCCCTTTAGTTTAAGGCTGTGACCTCGGGTCCACATCTCTACTGCCAATGGAAATATTTTTGCATCGTCCACACTATCTTGGCCGTTCAGTATGCTGCAAGTTTCAATCACATGCTCCCTCATCCGTCTAAACTCCACTCAGTGTCGTCGCAGAGGTCTCAAACACTCTTCATCTGTTACGCCACTTATTTCTCGGAGCATTCTCGTGAACAACCTCTGGACGCACTCCAGGGCAAATGCATCTTTCCTGAGTACGGGACCAAAATTGTTTAAAGTCACTTAACTTTGGTATGGCCAGATTATTACAATTCCTCTGTGTCCAGTGGGTGCGATGACATTCTATAATGCGTTTGATATTCGAATCATTGAGTAGCAAAATGGCAATGAATGAGAGCAGAGCATTTAAATAAATCATATGCCATCCATAAAAGTTGCTGCAGAGCCAGGACACCTTTTTTTCATTTGGCAGATCAGTTCAAATTCAAAAAGTCTGAATAAGCACTTTCAGGGATGGCAGTGTGAACACGATTTCTATAACTTACATACACACACTTCCTGTGCAACATTTTATTTTCAGTTTCTGCCAATACGGGTTCACACAGAGATCAATTGAAATTGATTCGGCAGCACGACAACCAAAGGCATTTTTTTCCCTCGGCACACTGAACACTGATATCATAGACAGGAAATTAGATGGTGAAAAAACCGCAATAATTTTACATAATATCACAACCGCAATCATGACCAGAAAATCTGGTACTGTCACAAACAAATGTAACAAAATTTGTTTCCAGAGATTACGCATTTTCGTCGAGACACGATTACATTTCATGTCAAGTTAGCTGCAGCAGAAAGAGAAAATACAATCATTACTCATTCGACCTGAAACAAAATCATTAGTTGTCATGAACTCTATATAATGTAAAGATAGCAGACCTGAACAAAAATGGCAAGAGTTCTCTTATGCTAATTTCAAGGCCGTCATCTTTGTTCATAACATGGGGGTCAGTGACAGAAATATGAAAGAAATGTAGCTCCTTCTGTCAGAGGTCAATCGTAAAAGCACTGACTGAATATAAAATGCAAAGTTCTGAATTGGGGGAATGCCAATTTTGACGATATTAGGCAAGAGCTTCCAAAGGTTGACTGGGGGTACATATTCGCAGGTAAAGTGGAGGCTGGAAAGTTGGAAGCCTTCAAAAACGGTAGACGAGTGTCCAAAGTCCGTATATTATCGTTAAACGAAAGGCAAAGCTGGGAAATTAAGAAAAGAACAGATGGCAAGACAAATTTAGAATCTGGACAAGTTGAAGAAAGAAACATATGCCCGATAGAGAATGAAGGGATTGAATGAATTCACTTAAGAGTGCAAATGTGGTGGTATTGTACTTGCAAGTGTAATCAGGAGAGACAGAAAGTTACATGACGTAGGTTTGCCAAACAGGATTAAGTAGAATCCAAATGGATTCTGCAAATGCATTGAGGACAATGGTTCAATAAGAGCACTAACATATCAGCAAGGTGGCGTACGTGAGAAACAGCAGCAGGTGTTTGAGTTACTGAAGGAAAATTTTGCAACATTGGCGACAGCGCAAAAGGGTATGTCAGACAGAGAACATGGCGAAACAGTAATGATATCCTCGAAAGTCTTTATATTACAGGGGAGAAGTTATGGAAAGTTTCAAGACGCACGAAGGTAGATAAAACCCCGGGAATTGATCACGTGCGAAGCGAGAGAAGTGATCTTTGTTGAGATACTTATTTCATGGATAGTCACAGGTAATCTGGAAGGATGGAGATTGGCGAAAGTGGTGCCATTATTTAATAAAGGTGGTAAGGAAAGACTGGGGAAGTATGGACGGATGAGCCAATAACAGTGGAGGACAAGTTATTTGAAGGAATTCTGACGGACAGCATTTACATGCATTTGGAAACGCAAAGAGTGATGAGTGTCTGTCAGCATGATTTGCGCGTGGAGAATGATGTCACACTGAATTGACTGAGCATTTCTGAATTCGTGGCGAAGAGGATTATTGAAGTTAGAGCGGCAGACCTTGTCTCTGTTGATTTCAGTAAGGCGTTTGCCAAGATTCGACGTAGTGGACTAGTTAACAAAGTCAGATCACATGGAGTACACAGATACTTCTTCATTTGGTTCCATAACTGGCTCAAAGGAAGAAAACAAAACGTGGTGGTCGAGGGTTGCTTTTCGGATTCGACTTGTGACCAACAGTGTGCGGCAAAGATGGACGTTTGCTCAACTGCTTTTCGTCATGCACATAAATGATTTAGATCACAATTTAGGAGGTGTGGAGATTACATTTGCAGATGAGAGAAAGATTGTTATACAGCAGAAAACATAGAACGTTGTCTCAGAAAAGAACGCGACCTCAATGAATTGTGCTAATGCATCACAGATTGGCAGATCGAGTGAATTAGGAATAAGATGAAGTTCTGCTTTTTGATTGAAAAAAAATCCAGGCAAGACTTCTCTTCTGAATGTTAAGGACTTGCAGTATGCTTATGACTAAAACGATCTTGGACAGCCGACTTAGAGTTCTTTGAAAATGCATCTTAGAGAGAACAGGGTAGTGAAGAGGACGTTTGGCATGCTTTCATGTATTCTACAATGCGTTGATTATAAGTGTTTGATAAACGGTAACATTTACCAGATTTTCTTTAATTTGAAACACATCTAGAATGTTAGAATGCGTGCAGTGTAGAAAGAGGCTGTGCAGCCCACTTAGTTTAACTGACCTTCCGAATGATATTCCTCCCAGACATCGCACAATTCAATTCCCTGAATCCAGCGTTTAGTCCGGCTAATCCACCTTGCCTGCACATCCATGGACGATACATAACCAATTTAGTACGACCAAGATTGTATGCTAGCTTTACGACAGAAATTGTCTTCTGAATTTAAAGCAGAGTTACATTGGTTTGTACACAGAGCAGCAAATGATGGGCTTATCCAATATACATACAAGTAACAACTGGCTGTTTAGTTAAGAACTGAGTTTTGGTTGCTGTTTTGATGACTATTCAAATAAAACCAATTAACTTTAATTATGCCCAGGATCCCAAAATTAAATTGAGTTTGAATTCATTGCATTGACAACATTGGAACAATGAGAGCATCTGAGGTTGACTGATATAAAATAAGAGGACATTTTCAAAATTGATCAGATCAACTAACCATCGAACCGGAGAGTAATTGCCATTCGAAGAAATAAATATCTTGCTCTCATCGAAATCGCAAAGTAGTTAGTTAACAAAAAAAGGGCTTGGATTTGATAATAGTTTTTATTTAGTGTTCACTGTGCGAGTTCGGAAAACTAAAATTGTTTCTATTTTGTTGGAAGTGTGTTCACTGAGATTATGGGTTAGTTTCCTGAAATATTGGCGACACGCTAGATTACATCATCAGTGAATCTCGGGTGAAGTGTATGTTCACTCCCGTTGCTATTCATGTGTCTTGATTTGCTGTGGTATGTGATATCATTTGGGTTCTTTTGCTGATACTTGAGTAAATGGGATTCATATCCTTTTTTTGTTAATTATTTTACGGTTTGAATGTCAAGCATCTCGGAGATCGTGTGCGTGTTCTTTTTTAGTCCTGTCTCAGGATGGATATTTTGTCCCAGTCCAGCTGGTGTCCCTGCTTGCCTGTGTTTATTGAATACCATTCATAGCTTGTCATGTCTTTTTGTGCCTAACTGGTACTAATGTATCCTGGTGGCTGGTGTACTGCCATTTTGTCCAATGGAACATTTACTGCTGTCCATCTCGGGTATTTTCTCAATATAACGTTCTTTCTACAAATGTGAATATGGGGTACTTTAAACTCATCTGGAGCTGTTTCTGTGTGGTGGTGGATGTACGCACCACCATGATTCTTGAGGGCCTGATTAGTCTAATCATCACTTCTGAAATGTCTTTGTCGTATAGCAGAATGACTGGAGTGTCTGGGCGTTTTATGCAATCTTGTTTTTGGTCTGTTGCTTCGAAATCGGCTGACTGCGTTTATCGGGTACCCAATTGTTCCTAAAATGTTGAGTACATGTTTTTTCATCTGTTTCTCGTAGTTCGTGGGTGATGCATTGTGTAGTGGCTCGTTTAAATAAAGTCCTCATGCAGGTCAGATTGAAGCTCCAGTTGAGTGTCTGGCCAGTGTGTGTGTGGCTTTCATGGACACACGGTCGATAGCTCTCCATTTGCTGTTTGATCTCCTGTGACGTCCAGAAAGGGGAGTCGGATATTGTTCTCTCCTCTTTGGTGAACTTTACACGGGGAAGGATGTTGTTTAGGTGCTTGTAGAGTTCTTTTCGCCTGTTGCGTTTCTTGATGGCAAAGGTGTCATCCATGCAGAGGACCAAAAACGTGGGCTCGATCGTGGGAAGAACTTTTGGTTCTAACCGCTATATAAGTGCTTTGCCTAAAAGTCCTGATAGTGGTGAGCCCGCAGACGTCCCGTTGTTTTGTTTAGAGACCTTGTCGTTGAAGGTGAAATGGGTTGTAAAGCACAGGTCAACTCGTTTGAGGATGCGGTCCTTGCTGCTGTAACAAAGCCTTTCCTCCTCTAACTCCTGTGGTCTCGTGTCCAACTGGCAAGCTCTCCCTGAATCACGTGTCATCTAATTTTACTAATTAGTCCACCGTGCGCAACATTGTGGAAGGCTTTACTAAAGACAACTTAAACTATGTCGACGAGTCTGCCCTCATCAATATTCTTGGTTACTTTCTCAAATAATATCAATCTTGTTTATGAGACGATTTTCATTGCACAATGCCTTTCCGACTATTCCTACGCAGTTCTTGCTCCTCTGAATCCATACCAATCCTAACTTTCAGGATCACCTCCAATAATTTCCCAATCACTGAAGTCAGACTCACGGGCCCATAGTTCCCAGACTTCTCCTTATATACCTTATCCAATAAAGGCATAACATTAGCTAGCCCCCAGTTCTCTGCCAACTGACCTGTGGTTAAAAATGCGACAAATATGTCTGATCACGTGTTTATAACTTTTTCTGTAACTTCCCACAACATCCTGAGATAACTTTGGTCTGGTACCAGGGCGTTATCCATTTCTAGTTTTTGAACCTTCATCGCAGGAACGAGTATTTTGAAACATCTTTGAAGTGTTTCTATAGCAATTGATCTTTTTTTCAGCTGAGCCGAACAAAACTGCATACATTACCTCCGGTGTAGTCTCATGAAATTGCCTGTACAGATGCAGTCACGCATCTTTAAGAACATACCCGATGTTTATTGCAAGGAAGAGCAAAATTCCATTTAGCTTCCTAATCACTTAATACATCTCCAAAATAGCTTCATCTGTTTCATTTCCTAAAACATGATAACCCTTCAATAACGAGAGTTCGTCACTTTTTTATTTAAATCGTCTGCAGTTGTTTTATCTTTCCTGTCAAAATCAACAAACTCCATTCTACTGTTGCTGTTGCCCATTTGCTCACTAACCTGCCTGCACCATACCCCTCTACTTTCATCTGCCAGAATCTGGAAGTTCAGGTTTTTATGAATGTTGTAAACACCTATTTCTGTTCCTTCCCAATAAACATTGACTCGCTTTTCCATCAAAAAATCTCTTCAAAATCTTCAATAGCTTAGTTTTCTCTGATTATGACAACATCGCAGTGAGCATAACCGTGTTAAATAGCGACATTTTTATCTCAATCATAATTGGGAGATGATAAATATCAATCCAACACATGATGGCCATCTGTTTGAGGGACAAGGATACAACAACGAGGAACAGATGTAGACCATTCAGTCCTACAATCATGTCCCATTATGTTTTATGCATCGAACAATCATTCGAAAACCTGAGCCAACTTAGTAAACGCGAAACACATTTTCAGATATCATCATAAGAGCAGATTTAGTCTATTCGGCCGATCGAGTCTCCTCGACGGGTCGATCAGGTGTGATATATTTCTGGACACCATTCTGCTGCCTTCTCTCTATGACTCTTGCGCCCCTTACTAATCAAAAGTTTATCATCTCTGTCTTTAAGTCACTAATCTCTTCCTCTGTGTCTGTGTGTGAGTCTGTGCGTGTGTGTGTGAATATGTTTGTTAGTGTGTCTGTGTGTACGAAGCTGTACTTACGTTTGTGTGTCTCTTGTGTTTGTATGCCTGCATGTGTCTCTAGGTGCCTGTATGTCTGTGCGTCTATCTGTGCGCGAGGTTTGTATTTATGCATGTGTTTGTGTGGGTTTCTTTGTTTTTGAATTTCTGTGCAACAGGTCACTGTTGCTTTGGTAATGAATCCATTGAAATTGTCTTGAAATCTTCTTTCGATCTGCAGTCCCACTTCGTCTTGAACTTGAACTAATACAACACGAGAATGCTGGGCTCCTAACGGGACTGCACAAGCAGCAGGTTTTTTGTTTTTTCTGAAAAGACATCAGACAGTGGCATTTGTCACGTGTCAGGGTTGTTTCTTTCTTTCAACATGACTTTGGAAAAACAGAAGTTTTGTTGGAAATTATGAAATATTGTTCATGACGTACCAGCACAAGGAAATGAACGTTCCCATTTCTCTTACCACGTCATGTTCCTCCCCACGCCCCTCCCGCCAAACACCAGCGCTTTGGTCTGTTGCAGGACTTTTGAATCCTCTCTCAATTAATTTGAAAGGGTACATCGCAAAAGAGTTGTAGATTCATAGCGATGTGCTGCATGGAAACAGACCCCTCGGTCCAACCTGTCCATGCTGAACAGATATCCCAACCCAGTCTAGTCCCACCTAACAGCACCTGGCCCATATCCCTCCGAACCCTTCCTATTCATATATCCATCCAAATGTCTCTTAAATGTTACAATTGTACTAGCCTCCATCACATTCTCTGGCAGATAATTTCATACACGTACCAGTGTCTGTGTGTAAAAGCTGCACCGTAGCTCTCTTTAATATCTGCCCCCTCTCAGCCTAAACCTATGCCATCTAGTTCTGGGCTACCTGAATCCAGGGAAGGACTTTATCTATTTACCCTATCAATGCCCCTCATAATTTCATAAGTCTATATAAGGTCACCCCTCAGCCTCCAGCACTCCAGGGCAAAAAAACCCCAGCCTGTTCAGCCTCTCTCTGTGTTTAAATTCTCCACCCTTGACAACATCCTTGCAAATCTTTTCTGAAACCTTGCAAAATTCACAACATCTTTCCGATAGGAAGGAGACCAGAATTGCACGCAATATTCCTACAATGGCCTAACAAATGCCTTGTACAGCTTCAGCATGACCTCCCAACTCCTATACTCAATATTCTGACCAATAAAGGAAAACATACTAAACGCATTCTTCACTATCCTATCTTCCTGCGACTCCACTTTCAAGGAGCTATGAACCTGCACTCCAAGGTCTCCTTTGTCAGCAACATTCCCGAGGACAATACCATTAAGTGTAAAAGTCCTGCAAAGATTTGCTTTCCCAAAATGCAGCACCTCGCATTTGTCTGAATTGAACGCCATCTGCCACCTCTCAGCCCATTGGCCCATCTGGTCAAGATCCTGTTGTAATCTGAGGTAACATTCTTCGCTGTCCACGACACCGCCAATGTTGGTGTCATGTGCAAACTTACTAACTCAACCTCTTATGCTCGCATCCAAATCATTTATGGAAATGACAAAAAGTAGAGGACCCAGCACCGATCCTTGTGGCACTCCACTGGTCACAAGCCTTTAGTCTGAAAGAAAACATACAGCATTTCCTCTCCTGTAATATGAACATTTTGCAAGATGTCACCATCTATTTCCCTTCTATATCCTTTTCCAGAGTAAATACTGATGCAAAATACTCATTTAGTATCTCCCCCATCTTTCTGTGGCTCCACACAAAGGCAGCCTTGCTGATCTTCAGCTGCAGTATTGTCTCCCTAGTTACCCTTTTGTTGTTAATGTATTTTTAAAAACTATTTGTATTCTCCTTAATGCTATTTGCCAAAGCTATCTCATGTCCCCTTTTGCCCTCCTGATTTCCCTTTTAAGTATACTCCTATTGCCTTTGTACTCTTCTAAAGATTCACTCAATCTATCCTGTCTATACCTTACATAAGCTTTCTTCTTTTTCCTAACCAAGTCCTCAATTACTTCAGTCATCCAGCGTTCCCTGCACCTAGCAGCCTTTCCTTTCACCCTAACATGAACCTTCCCATTTTCCAGCCGTCCCTTTACCTGCGAACATCTGCCCCCAATCTGCTTTCGAATCTTCTTGCCTAATACCATAAAACTTGGCCTTTTTGAAAATTTAGAACTTCAACTTTTAGATGAGATTAGATTCCCATTAGTGTGGAAACAGCCCTTCGCCCAACCAGTCCATACCGACCCTACGAAGAGTAGCCCACAGTAACCCACTTCCCTCTGACTAATGCACCTATCACTATGGGCAATTTAGCATAGCCAATTTACCTAATCTGCACAATTTTGGACTGTGGGAGGAAACCGGAGCACGCGGAGGAAACCCATACAGACACGTGCAGAATGTGCAAATTCCACGCAGACTGTCACCCGAGGCTGGAATCGAAACTGGGTCCCTGGTGCTGTGAGGCAGCAGTGCTAACAACTGAGCCACTGTGTCGCCCTTTTAGTTCTGGTCTATTATTTTCCATCATTATTTTGAATAGAATATATTTAGCTTCGTTGGACCCAAAGCACTTCCCTACTGACATCTCAGTTAACTGCCTGCCTCATTTCTCAAGAGTAGGTCAATATATTGAACCTTCGAAAAAGTGCAATGAAATTCACCTCATTTCCATTCAAAGCTGTTCAGTCGGAGGTGCCCGGTTAGAGCTTGATGTGTTCCCTCTGTATCAGAGATAACGCTGAAAATGTGTTGCTGGAAAAGCGCAGCAGGTCAGGCAGCATCCAGGGAACAGGAGGATCGACGTTTCGGGCATAAGCCCTTCTTCAGGAATGAGGAAAGTTTGTCCAGCAGGCTAAGATAAAAGGTAGGGAGGAGGGACTTGCGGGAGGGGCGTCGGAAATGTGATAGGTGGAAAGAAGTCAAGGTGAGGGTGATAGGTCAGACTGGGGTGAGGGCGGAGAGGTCAGGAAGAAGATTGCAGGTTAGGAAGGCGGTGCTGAATTCGATGGATTTGACTGAGACAAGGTGGGGGGGAGGGGAAATGAGGAAACTCGTGAAATCCGAGTTCATCCCTTGTGGTTGGAGGGTTCCTCGGCGGAAGATGAGGCGCTCTTCCTCCAACCGTCGTTTTGTTGTGGTCTGGCGGTGGAGGAGTCCAAAGACCTGCATATCCTTGGTGGAGTGGGAGGGGGAGTTGAAATGTTGAGCCACACGGTGGTTGGGTTGGTTGGTCCGGGTGTCCCAGAGGCGTTCTCTGAAACGCTCCGCAAGTAGCCGGCCTGTCTCCCCAATATAGAGGAGGCCACATCGGGTGCAGAGGATGCAATAGATGATGCGTGTGGAGGTGCAGGTGAATCTGTGGCGGATACGGAAGTTTCCTTTGGGGCCTTGGAGGGAGGTGAGGGGTGAGGTTTGGGCGCAAGTATTGCACCTCCTGCGGTTGCAGGGGAAGGTATGCCCAAATTCAAACCATTTATACATTGTGGAGGAAGCACAAATATTTCTCAAAATTTTTATGTTCCACTTTGAGCGCCCTCCGTGCATTTCCAATCCTCTGTAACACAGCCTTATGAGTGTGTGTGTTTCTGTGTTGCTGGTGCTGTCCGTTTTGATGATGCTGTGAGCTGCTGGCATCCTCCATCCTTGATTGTTTTCACACTCCGGCGCCGCCACAGTGGTGCCGTGAAGAGGCCAGCAAAACGTACACTTCTATCATTCTAAACAGATTTTTCCAGACCTGTCACACTCCCAGTTGTTCAGTGTGGAGTGTGACTACACTACCATTTCAATGCTTGCAAATGCCACTAAACCTGAAAGAATGGTAAAAGAAAGAAAGAGAAACACTGTACCACTGGAGTTGTTAATTTCTGGAAAACCTGGACAGACCAAATGACTACTAATTTACCCTTTCTTCCGGCTCGTTTACCAGTCCTCTCCTATTACAATGTAGCATCCTTGAAAGGCAAATTTTCCCTTCCATTTGCTGAGTAACAGGCACGACAGATTAAATTAATTGTTCCAATTGTGGAGTTAAAGTCTTGAATGGCTGAATGTTCTCATTCTGGTCCTGTTTCAAAGCCCTTGGTGGGCTGAATCGACTGCTTCATTTTAGAACAAAAAGTGCTGTGCTGGAAAAGCACAGCAGGTCAGCCAGCATCGAAGCAGCAGGCGGGTCAGGTTTTGGGCATAAGACCTTCGACCCTCCTGCTCCTCGGATGCTGCATGACGTGCTGTGCTTTTCCAGGGTCACACTTTTTGACTTTGATCTCCAACATCTGCAGTCCTCACTTTCTCCTGCTTCATCAGCAGACAGCCAACTTCTGCCTTTATGTTGGAGGGAAGCCATTGATGTTGCAGTTGAAGATAATTATTGTAACTATCGGCAGAAGCCATTGCAGTGATGTTCTGGCGCTGTGATCACTGGCCTCCAACAATTAAAACAGTTGTTTTGGGCCTGGCATGAATCAAACAAATGGAAAGATTTTCCCCTTACCACTAACCCCAGTTGCATGTGAGCTAATTTATGCCACATTCAGTCAAATGTATTGAAGTAACTCTCAATTCACGCACTTGCATTGAGCTCGTTTGAGTAGTGTTGAAGCAAATCTGTAATGTCAACAGGGGCTAATGGGTCCAAGTGTGCACTTACACCGTGAAGGGTAAAATGTTGACAGAGGAGTAGAGCGATGCATTTTCACACAGAGAAGATTGTAATGATCTGGAATGCATTGCCTCCGATGGTTGTTAAAGCAGATAATATCTCAAGTTCAAAACATTTTTGTTTGAACAGTTGACTTACCATAACATTCAATTTTATGAGCCCAATGATAAAGAAGGTGAGCTGAACCGTCATTATCTCGGCCCTCGTTCTGGTCCTTGGGGAAGGGGAGGGGAGAAGGCCGAGCTAAAGGGATGAGTTTAAGTAACTCTTTCCTTTCTTTCACTCTGGTGAACGAAACTACAATCTCTCCCTTGAAATCTCCCTCCCACCCGTCCTCATTCGCAGAGTTGAGCCATCCATCTCTCTCATGCGCTCTCCAGCTGTGATATTTATTGTTTCTCCCTCTGGTGATCTTCTTCGCACTTTTGCTGTTCTGCACTGCCTACGAACCTGAATCCATCAACCCACATATCATCACTTTCTCCATATGTCTTCTCGTCTGTCCTCCTCTTTCTCCTACCTTTCCTTTCTCTCCAACATTGATGTCTCCTTCTCCCTCCCGATATATCTCTCGCTACCTCAGCCACTCCTTCCACATTCTGTTTCTCTTTCTTTTCTATCCTGCTTCTCCATTGTCACCTTCTCTCACACACTCACGATGTCGGTCTCGCTATCTCCATACCTCTTTCTATCTCTCATTGTCTCTTCCCAGCCTCCTCTCTCTCTCTCTCTCTCTCACGCACTCTGACCCTCCTTCAAAAGTTATATGCTGTCACATCCATGTGGCTTGGGAAAGAAGATAGACAGTACTGATGAGATCTGTCGCAGGATATTGAGAAAGGCAAGGGAACTGATGACTGGAACATTGGCAGGCATCTTTGTATCCTGTTAAGCCACAGGTGTTGTCCTACAGGAAGGGAAATACACAGTGTGTCCATTGCTTACGTCGGGTTTAATGAGGCCTGTGAGCCACACTTCAGTACTCGGGAAATGATTGGAAAAATTTGTCAGGGGCATGATCTGTTCGTTTGTAGATACAAATGACTGTATTCCCGATAAGCAATACGGATTTGTGCAGAGAGGTCGTGCCTCACACTGTTAACTGAGTTCATTTTTGCGGAGGTGACAAAGATGATTGATGAGGGAAAAGACGTTCACGTTGTCTGCATTGACTTCAGTAAATACTTTCAAAATCTCCCTCATGACAGACTGATACAATGATGAAGTCACATGGTATCGTTGCATGCAAGCAAGATGGATGCCTGACTGACTTCGTCAAAGGAGACAGACGCTGGTGGTGGAAGAATGAAATTTTTGAATGGAAGTTTGTGACTTGTGGTATTCCCAAGACATATATGTTGGGAGCTCTGCTTTCGTCGTCTGCATAAATGGTTTGGCAGTAAAGCTAACTGGTCATATTCGTAAGTTTGTGAAGCATACAAAGATTAGTGGAATTGCGGATAGAGAGGATGTTGTCAGAGATACAGCAGGATATAGTTCAGTTGGAGGCATGAGCAGAAAAGTGGTATATGGAGGGTAATCTGGACAAATCTGAGGTTATGCAGTTTGTACGGGTCAGGTGGATGAGGAGATCATATCGTAAATGGCTGATCCCCAAGGAGAACTGACGTGAAGAGAGATCTGAATGTGCAGATACGCAGGTCATTCAAGATGGCAGCAGAGGTAGCCAAAGTGGTTAATCAGGGCTATGGAATGTTTGCGTTCGTTGGAATGGACGTTGAAGATAATGACAGAAGACTTATGCTGAGCTGGAAAGAAATTTAGTTAGGCCACACTTGAAATATTGCGTTTCGCTCTGGTCACATTAACAGAAGGATGTGGATGTTTCGGATAGGATTCGGAAAAACGTTTTCCAGGATGTTGCCTGTTATGGCGGATATTAGCAATTAATAAATTTTGGACTGATGAGGATTGTTTTCACTGGAAAACAGAAGGTTGAGGGGCGACCTGATAAACGTTTATAAGATTGTGAATGAGAAGAATAGGATGGAAAGTATGAGGCTGTTCCAAATTTAAAGGGGGGTGGCAATTTCTATAGATCACAGGTTCAAGTTTCAGGAGTAGAGCTTTACACAGATATGAGAGGCGAGTTATTCACTCAAAACGTGGTGAGTACCTGGAACAGGCTGCCGAGGAGGTGGTCGAAGCAGACGGTAGCATCAGTCAAGGAGTAAAATATGTCAAGAAGGATGTTCACCACAACCTTCTCAAGCACATCCAGGAACCGTTCAGGTGTGGGCACACGACGACTGAGCCACAAGATTGCCCTTGTATTATCTTAAACATCTCACAGACTGGCCAACTTGCTCCATAACTATATACAGATGCCAATACAGATTCGCAGGTTCAGATAAACAAATACACACACAGATACACACATGCTGACAAAGGCACACATACGCAAACAAACAAACACTTATACAGACACACAAGAATAAACACAGACTAATCACACAAACAAATACACACTCCGATCCCCACATAGGAATACAAACATGGGAAGCTCTTGCCATTTGTTTTGGTCTGTGATAAGGGTTTCACTCTTCACATTCTCACACGAGAGATTGTATCAGTACTTCAGCTGTTCTGTGCGTAGTGTGAATCTCGTACAATTTCAGAGCTTTGTGATAGCTCCAAATCTGAAAGAATTGCAAAGTGTGTGAAAGACAGTTCAGAACCCGAACAGGACATGGACAAGTTGATGTAGTGCTCAGCTAAATAGCAGAAGAGGAATACTGCAAATAATTGTGAGGTGATGCATTTTGGTATGAAGAACAATAAGAAAAAAGATCCAGCTGTAAAAGAGATGCAAGAGCATAGCGACAGTAAAGATGCATGGACAGTGCAAAGAGCAGTGAAAATCGGAGATTAGGATAATTATCTGAGGTTTTTGAAGGAGGAGGTGCAGGACTGAGCCTCTGCACTCTCTTCTTGGTCATTAGTGGAACAAGATGTTATGTGAACTCACTGTCCTGCCCAATGTAACCATTGAGAATCGTTTTGAACTGGATAGACACAAATGCAAGATGGCAGCAGAACTAAACCGTTTAGCGTAAGCCAGAGGAAAACGAAACTGAGTATGGTTTGAAAGTGAGAATTGACCTTCACTGAACATTGTTAACTACTCAGTTAGTAGATTGTTTTAAAACCTCAATGTGAGACGTCCCTTGCTCTTTGATTCGGGGCAGCGTCCTCATTAAGCGAGGAGAAGAGTGGGCAAAGGGTGAGGCAGTCGATGTCGGGAACTACACCAAAACGTTTGGCTCTTTCGGACACATGGAAGGCTCTTTATCCAGGAACGAGAGAAAGAGAGGCAGGGAGTGGGAGCGATAGTGGGTGGCCCTGCGGCTAATGCTGATATAGAGAGGGGGAAGCAGAGTCATAAAGGTTTCCAGCATGTAAAAAAGGTCTTCAGCTCAACTTGTCCATGTCACGCAGGTATAATTGCGAAACTAGACTCATTTGCCTGCTTTTGGTCCATATTCCTCCACACCTATCCCAAACATGTACCTGACAACAGTTTTGTTTTTAAGGAGAAAATTTTACTCGCCTCCACCAGTCCCTCTTGCAGCCCGTGTAAGACATTTTAAAATTTGTGAAAACACTGCCCCTCTGGACTCTTTTCCATCTCTCCCCTCGCACTTTAAACATACAAATCTAGTTTTCGTCTCTTGAACCACGGAGAAAAGCAACTGATTATCGACATTATCTATGCCTCTGATGTTTTCATTGACTTGTATACGGTCAGCCCATAGTCTCCTTCCCTCCAGGGAAACGAATTCCCAGCTGAGGCAATCTTTTCCTATCACTCAAACCTATCAGTCTATGTAATATTTTGAGGGATCTGGAGTAAGTCAGTCCCTGGTTGAGGGTACTGATATCGGAAGAGAGGCAGGGAGCCCAAGTTTCTATAACACCATGATAGATAATGGTGTTAATAATTACAGGATGGATGGACCCTCTATTAAATAAAACCGCAAACTCTGCTCATCTTCCTGTCGTTGCTTTGCATAATTTGCAGACGAAGTTATACCACAGAGAAAAAAAAAAACACAGAGACTGTTCTATCGCTGAGAGCCCAGCTGCAGGCGTTCACAAACGAGTTTTGGCCAAGTATCCCGTAATTCGCTCGATCGTCAAGTACACCAGAATATTCGACTTCAGCATTCAATAGCCGTCTTCTCCATGATACGGTCGTAACCATTAAGGTGATGATAAATGAAGTTCTACTCCAAGTACTTCTTAAAGATTATGGGTTTTATTGCCTCAAGTACAACATTTGCTATACCCTAACACCAGGCAATGAAATTCCAGCTCCCACCAAACTCTGCAGTGAAGAAACCATTTCCTCAAAACTTCCTCTGGACTTTCCTTATAAATTGCTGCACAGAATTTGTCACTGATGTTTCAAATCACGGTAACTGCTACCGTCTTTTCAATCATGCCCCTCATTAACTTAATTCAGGTTCATTGAGTGATGCAGTACACAAAAAGCCATTCAGCCTATTCATTCTATTCCAACAAAATTTAGTACTACCTGAACTAGTCCCACGTTCCAACTCGATAGCCAGAGCCTTGCATGTTACAGCCCTTCAAATGTGTATCCAAATGTCCTGTCACGTTTCCCCCACAAAGAAAAACGCCCTGACGTTTTCCAGCCGCATTTCAGAGATGAAATATGCAACACAACCGAAATCCTAAGTAATCTACTTTGCATACCCTCCAGTCCAATCCCATGCTACCCTTTGTTTGGTAACCAGGCTACAGACAGTACTCCAACTTTGCTTGAACATAAGTTGTTTTCAATTCCAGTGTGAAATCTGCACTGTTAGACTGAAATATATGGTTATCAAGTCAGAGCATTAAGAGTACGTCGACAAGGACTATTTGGACTTCGTATGGAGCGACTGACTTGATGTTGAAAAAAGTACACAAAAAAGCATGTGAGGACGTCTCATTTGCCTGGCAGATAACTGCAGTACTTTCATTGTCTGTCACAATCAATTTTTATGTGGTTAACACAGAGTCAAGTGGTTGATGTTTTCAAATGGATTATTTGGACAAGTGCTCAAAGTACCGGGAAATAATGAAGCAGCATGTAAGCAATGTAGCATTCATACTTGGCACCCAAACCCACTTTATGTTCCAGTCCCATGGAAACTGCGACAGATCTTCTAAAGTGTCATCGGCAACCCATGTGCCTTCACTTGCTGAAATCAATGATGGTCACTCGATGAACATATCTAAAGTTGTTTCGATTATTGACTCACTTATCAGTTTGCATATAAATAAAGTAGAGAAAATAATAATTTTCCTGACATCAGTGCACGTGTGTCCTTTTGTAAACATTATCGCAGAACTTTAAGATCCCGTTAGTAATTTTCAGCCTACCAATATACTTCATGAGGCAAGATGAGTCTGAGCAATGTACGAAAGAAGAAAAATGGAGAGAAAAAATCTTGTGGCCTCACAGCGTATTAATGAAACCCAACACGCAAATAAAAAGTGACACAACATCGAATTGAGATGACAATGACTCATTAAGGTGCATTTCCATAATTCACAGTTTTCTCCCAGAGATATGTAATCTTCTGCTCATTTGCTTTTTTTTTAAATGAAACTGAATTGCAGTACTTGGCAAAAAAACCTGAAACACTGGGTTCAGGCGAGTAGCAAAACTGACCACTTGCACAAACATTAATATTTATAAAGATCATCTGAAAGTCAATAATGAATGGCATGATCTTCGGGTATCGCTAGTAAGATAACACAGGTGGATGCTACATCTTACACGTGTAATCAACTTGAATCATCTTACACGTGTAACTAACACTAATCCCCACACGAATGAATGACGGAAATGCACGAAAGAACATGGTTAAGATGTGAGCATCCAATTTAAAATCTGGTTAGGGAAGCCTTGACGTTCAGTAAAACAAATCTTAAATGATACGTTAATGGCAGATAATCAATAGATAAAAGGCATTAAAACAATACAAATGTGATTTACTAGAAGAAGGTAAAATTCCAAATAGAGATGAGCAGCGAAAAAAGGAAAGAAATTACTGTAAGATGAGTAAACGTGAAGGAAGAACTGTAGGATAGTTTCAAACCATGCATAACCTGTTGCTACTTAGGCACGAGCCAGTCATCAACTTTACAACATGTACATTCAACTTGTGACCATTAAACAACATATGTGTGTCTGTTTAAGGTCTTGGTCATAGGTTCTGATGATGTCAAGGAGTGGAGTGCAATGTTAATCTCAGAATCGCTCAATAGATATAAACAGTTTAGCATGTTCAAATAGCATTTTTCATTTAGAGCTCCACCTCTGCAATACTAATACTAATCCCCATGATATAATCTTCACCGTCCTATGGGTAAATGCCTGCACCGAACCTCAACCTGTCCATTTCAAACATTTCCGAACTTAAATACTTTTGAATTTGATAAGTTTAACAATTCTGAGGAAGACTTGTCCCAGGAAGTTCAAGACGATGTTTGAATCAACTTGTAGCATGTTGACTGTTGATATGCTAATCCAGCATTGTCCACAGAATAAAATTACTTCGATTAAATAGAGCAGCTTTTGTGAATTATACAGACGGTGAACATGACATGTGGTCATTAACGGTCATTCTGTTGAATTACAAATGTAATATCGTGACATTTGATTTGTTTCTTCCATCTTTCCTGAAGAAGGGCCTGTGCCCGAAACGTCGAATCTCCTGTTCCCTGGATGCTGCCTGACCTGCTGTGCTGTTCCAGCAATAAAGTTTCAACCATCTTCCATCTTTCGCCTCAGTGTAGACTTTTCAGATATTTTAATTTCTTTGATTGTAGGCATGCCTTCTCTTAATCCAGAGAGATGTTATCAGGCTAATCCACAATGTTTTGTTGAAAAAAAAATTTCTTCAATTTCGGTTCATGCTCAATTTCTTATTAGCTTAGGCAAAGCTCAGGAAATGGTTGATATTTTTCATGTTGAATACGAGAACCGTCGGTTTCCTCTTATGTTAATTCTACTTCTCTCGATTCTAGCTAAGCAGGCAGTGATTGCAATCTTATTTCGAATACGATGTGGTCTCTCGAGATAAAACACATATCATCTTCTGTCTATTGCAACAACAGACGCTATTGTCACGTTTGTAATATTTTACCGGATTGTTGTGAGCATCTGAACAAAGACTTCTGACAGCATTTATAATACTAGATAACTCGAGAAGTGAAATCTTATCTGAGTAACACTGAATTCATTATATTATCGTGTAATAAGTAATTACACGTACTTGACTAACTAGAACACATAAACCAGACTACTGAGTTTGAATCTGGAAATAGTAATGCATGACAATTCGTCAGCTTCATATTGGGAAACTGAAGGAGGACAACAAATCTCACTATATATGCCTAACACATCAGAATTGTGAGCGGAATTTATATGTTGGTGAAGCTGGCTGGTACGTAACAGTGCAGAGTGGTTCATTTGCAGAAAATGTCAGTACATTGGTTAGAATCATAGAATTCCTACAGTGTTTCTGCAAATCATTTGCAGCATCGAGTTTCCATCGGCCCCTCCGATAGCATCACATCAAGACTCATTATATCTTTGTAAACCTGATATTTCCCATCAGTAGTCCATCGAGCCTTGGAAACCAAAGGCAATGAAGTAAGGCCAATCTAACTAATTTGCACATCCTTCGACGGTGGGAAGAAACCAGGGCACACAGGCGAAACCCCTGCAGGAAAGGGAAGAACGTGCAAAGTCCACGCAGACAGTCGTTCAAGGAAGGAATGAAGTTTGTAGACCGAGGATCGTGAGCTGTCATTGCTAACCATTGCATCAGTGTGCCCCCCGAACGTCGGAGCTCTTTCATTTTCATACAAAAGTTCGTAAGTCTATTTTTACTTTCAATTTTCAACGTCAGAAGACTCTGACGCAGAATGAACGATATTTGCAGCAAATGAATGTGAAAGCAATCAAGGCACAGCACAATGAAAAAAGGCAGAATCACTTGCTGCTCCATAGACATAATTTCTCTATGGCAGCCTGAGCAGCAGGGAATCACAGCACGAGATCCAATCATAGGTGACAAAATCATCTGTGCCTGGCAATAGATGAACTACAACGCTTCAAGTTTATGATTCATTCAGAAAAAAAAGCATACGTTCTCCACATGGTTGGTGGTTACAAAACATTTAAACGCTTCCACACATCACCAGCAAATGCAGAATATTGAGCACGTCGATCAACGTAAAATGTTCTTGAATTTATGTATGAAAAATGCACGATCCATTCAGTACTTTCAAATCAGCTTGTATACTGCAAAGGTCACGGGCTCTGACAATATTCAGGCAATACTGTTGAAGACATGCACTCGACAATATGCTGCTCACGTCACCAACCTCTTCCAGGTTAGGTACAACACTGGCATCGAAACGATCATACTTAAATTTGTCATATATGTGTTGTATCTCAAAAGAAGGACAAAATTAAGCCAACCAATTAATGCCCCATAAGTCGACTTTCAATCAACAGTAAAGTGATGTAAGGTTTTATCAATAGTGGTATTACGTAACACTTGTGACTACCTGCTGAATGACAATCAGTTTGGATTCTGCCAGATGTTTTCAGCTGCAGACATCACTGCAGCATTTTTGAACTATAAACAAAAGAGATGACTACCAACAGTGAGGTCAGTGTGACAGCCCTTGACATCACGGCTGTATTCGAACACGAGAGGCATCAAGGATCCCTTGCAAAACTAGAAGTAATGGGAGCCCGAGTGCAAAATCTCCGTTCGTCTGATTCACACTGGATAGGAAGGAAGATTGTCATGGTTGTTGCACGTCAGTTACCTCAGCTCCAGGCATCTCGACAGGAATGCCTCAGACTGGTGTCCCAGGCTCAAACGACTGCACGACTAATGAACCTCCTTCCATCATAAGGTCAGAAGGGCGGATGATCTCCGATGATGACACCATATTCAGCAGCATACGGGACTACACAGATACTGAAGCAGTCCCTGCCCAAAGGCAAAACGTTCTCCACAATAAGCAGGCTTGCCAGAACAAATCGAAAGTAACATATGCACAACAGAAATGGAAGGCTGTGGTCATCATGTTAAAGCAAAATGGTTTCACAGGAGTTCTGTCATGGAATGAACTGATTGCTTATGTTCCCTGAACAAAATTAGTTGATATTAGGTGGATATTAGCCAGATATGTTTGTTTTATTTAGTTCTGTCCCACGTCTAATTATGCATTCAAATAACTGTTAAATAATTTATGCTCACCACCCTTACATTGTTTCTGATTACAATAAGGCGCAATGCGTGATTTCTGTGACAACTAACATTTTCAAATCAAGTTTTCCTTTGATTACTTTTCATTGTTCCTTAGATATTTGGATAGAGAACTGGCTCAAAGATAGAAGACAGACGTGGTGAGTGAGCGTTGTTTTTCAGACTGGTGAACTCAAATGACGCCGGATGTGGTCGTCACCCTGCGAGCTCCTGCATGCATATTTAAGTTTCCTATTTCCTGCATTGATTATACACTCTTTGAACGTAATTGCATGCTTTAAAATAAATTACTACACACTCTCTTTTGTCCAAACGCACATGTTTGAAACATGTCCGATACTCAAAACCAACTTACTGGATGAAGGCAGCAGACCACAAGGTGTCCACGACCCATCCAACCACTCCAGAAGAATGGCAGACCACGCGGAGGCAGCTTTCACAACCTGCATGCTTGGGGCCTGCTGGAAAATGGAGCGAACTTAGAGGCCTGCTCCAGGAAGGAGAACTGATACAAAACGCTCCCGACCTCATAAGACATCGGCCTGATGTGAAATTTATCAGAATGTACCTGGAGAGCACCCCGAACACCTCTGAAAGAAACGTGGCTCAACCTGTTGGATGAATTCGGCGTCAACAGAAAGGAGGAATTAATTGGAAAAATCGGAACAAAATCGGAAACTTACCTCCTCCACTGGGTCCTAAGGACACTTCCTCTAGTAAAAAGAAACACACAGGAAATTACCTGCTGCACTGGGTCAGAATCAGACCCTCTGCAAAAATACAGGAACTGCAATCTACCTGCTCCACAATGTTATAGGAAGGATCACTTGACTGGAAGCAGTCAGAATTCACTCCCCCAGACCGCTGGACCACTCAAATGCAAGCACCCTGCGAGGAAGCGTTGTAAGTCTGCCAGCTGGCTCGTAAGACTGATAGTATGCAGTTTCAATACTCCCCTTCCTAACTTACTCCTCGCAAATGTAAAAATCTCTGGAGAACAAGATGGACGAACTCAGATCATAGCTCAGCTGCCAGCATGAAGTGCAGGACTGCTGCGCACTCTGCTTCACAGAAAACGAGCTCAACCCATCCATTCCCGACGGCACACTTCAGACTGATGTTTGTTCTATCCATCGTATGGACAGTACAGCGTCCTCGGTTAAAACAAAGGGTGAAGGGGTTTGAATTTTAATCAACAATTTGTATTGCATGGACCTTGTAATCCTGGGCAACCATTGTTCCCCAAACACAGAATTCTTCACCATGAATTGCCGCTGCTTCTATCTACCATGGCAATTCACCAGTGCTATATTAACTGCTATGTACATACCACTACCCTAAGCAAAGGTTGAGGAAGCTCTGGATGTGCTGCACTCCACCACTAACACCCTGCAGATGGAACATCCCGAGGCACTGTTTATTGTAACTGGCAACTTCAATCAATCCAGACTCAGGAAGATGTTGCCCAAGTAAAACCAGAACATTACCTGCTGCCAAGGAAAGGCCGCCAGCACTCTCGAATATCCATTCCACCCTTCAAACTCTACCATCGGGTAGAAGTTATAGAAGCCTGAACACGCGCACCAGCTGGTTTCGTTACAGCTTGTACCCTACTGTTATTGGATTACTGAATGGAGTTACAAACTCTTAACAGTCACCTGTACCTGTGTTTTTATGTTTGCTGCTGCTTACCTATTATTTACTTTACGATGCTGCTTGACTGTGTGATCTGCCTGTGTTGCTCGCAAGACAAAGCTTTTCACGGTGACTCTGTGCACGTGTCAATAAATTCAATTCAATTCATTGCAATTCAGTTCAGACTGGAGACCTGTGACCAGTGGAGTGCCACACGAATCGGTACTGGGTCCACTAAATTTCGTCATTTCTGTAAATCATTTGAATCTGAACATAACATGTTGAGTTAGTAAGTTTGCAGATGATACAAAAATTGAAGCCATAGTGTACAGTGAAGGTACCTCACATTACAACGGGATCTTGATCAGATAGACCAATGGGCTGAGGAGTGGCAGATGGTGTATAATTTAGATAAATGCGAGGTGCTGCATTTTAATAAAATAAATATTACCAGACTTATACGCTTCATGATAAGGTCTGAGGGAGTGTTGCTGGTCAAAGATTCGTTGGAGTGCATGTTCACACCTGGAAAGTAGATTCTCAAGTATATTGGAGAGTGAAGAAGATGTTTGGTATGCATTCGGTTGTTGGTCAGAGTATTCAGTATAGGATTTGGGAGGTCATGTTATCACTTACAGGACATTGGCTAGGCCACTTTTGGAATATCACGGACAATTATTGTCGCCATCTTTTCGGAAGGATGTTGTGAAACTTGAAAAGCTTCAGAAAAGATTTACAAGCACATTGCCAGTGTTGGATGATTTGAGCGTTATGGAGAGGGGAGATAGGCTGGGACTGTTTTCCCTGGAGCTTCTGAGGCGAAGAGATGACTTTATAGAGGTTGAAAAAGTCATGAGGGGCATGGATAGGATAAATAGGTAAAGTCTTTTCCCTGTGTGGGGGAGACCAGAATTAGAGTGCATAGGGTTAGGGTGGGAAGGGAAAGATATAAAAAGGGGCCTAACTAGCAACTCTTCCACGGAGAGCGTTGTTCGTGTATGGAATGAGCTGCCAGAAGAAGTGGTGGAGGCTGGTGCAATTGCAACCTTTAAAGGCATCTGGGTGTGCTTATGATTAAGAAGGGTTTGGAGAGATATGTGCTGGATGCCGGCAGGAGAGAGTCGATTTGGTTTGGATATCTGGTCGGCATCCAGATTGGAATTAAGGGTCTCTTTCCGTGGTGTAAATCACTGTGACTCTATGACTCTGTGCTTTGAATAACATTTGTAGCTGTTACTCTTTTAGGTCACACAAAGCTGAGTTCGTCATATTGCTCATGCCACTAACTGGACATTTTTCTCTTCCAACTGAGTGCTTAAGTAGCAGAAATTTAAAATATTGTCTTCTATCTTCGTGATAAGTAAATAAACTGAGAACCCACGATTTATTTAAACAATGTAAAAGAAACTGCTATCAAAAACTAAACAAATAAAACAATTGGTGTCACAATCCTAATTCAGTCATAGTGACAGTCCCAAGTAACACGAACAGTAGCATATGTCTTCCGGATTTTCCTGTCATTTTTCAAAAGGTGTTTCCTTGAACGCATTTAAACTCAAAGGGCATTATTTGTTTTTGTAAAATCAACATTCTGTTTTGTTCAAACTACTTGAAATTAATGTGGAGCAAGGTTATTTTAACATCGGCTTTCCAGCCATTTTATGAAAGCAGAGTGTAGTTGTTCATTTAACGTTTGCCAAGTAAATGAATGAACTTTGGTGGAGATTGTTGCATGAAAAGGTGCAACGCTCGCTGATAAGATGGTATTAAACAATTGTATGATAGGCAATGATAAAGAATGAATAAAGAATAAGATGGTGCGCAAGGACATTGCACCTGTCAGAAATATAGGAAATCCATACAAACTTTGCTATTTAAGAGACATTCTTGAAATTAAACGACTGTTTATAATGCGGTTACTATGCAAGTAAAGAAGTCAACCATCATGTTAATTAAGGGATCATCTGATTTTATGCTCTTGATTGAAGGATCAGAGTCAGTATTGTACCATAAGGACATTTCAGTGCAGCCAAACAGTAACCATAGTTCATGAAAACATATTTCATCTGGTTGGTCAAGAAAAGGCTGGAAGATAAGGATGAAAAGCTCTGTTAAATCTTTCTGCGTGCAAACATGAACGCACAGCTCTAGAAATAAATTAGTTCCCGGAATTGCAAGACTGAACCAGGTTTTATAGAAAAACAATGTGTGTCAGCATTCTACTAGTTTCTAACTTTGGATCTTTATTGACCATGAGAATTGAAGTCATGCCAACAGAACATAAATTTAAGCTTTTCGATTACTTTCTCAGTGACATCACAACTTTTGGCAGCTGTGAAGTGCCAAATTTAGGTGTCGTCATCGAAATTTGCCGTCACATAGAACATAGAATAATGCAGCGTGAACAGACCCTTCAGTCCTTGATGTCGTGATGACCTGTGATGTCATCCATCCCAAACCCCGGCACTATTCCGTCATCATCGATATGCTTTTCCAAGGACTGTTTACATGCCCCAATGTGGCTGAGTTAACTAAATTGGCAAGCAGGACATTCGACGCCCTTGCAAGTCACTGAAAAAAGAACCTGCATCTGAAATCATTCATAAATCTATCACTCCTCAATTTGCAGCGTGGCCACCTCATACAAGCCGACGTTATTATCCTAGCAAAAAGACTCTCATTGTCCTCTTTATCTAATTCGCTGATTATCTTGTATGTCTCTATTAAATTCTCTCTGAGCCTGCTTCTTTCCAATGAGAACAAATCCAACTTCCTCATCCTTTCAACATAAGACCTTTCCTCCAGAATAGGCAACATCCTGGTAAATATGCTCTGCACCTTTTCCAATGCTTCCACATAATTCCTGTAATGGGGCAATGAGGACTGCACACAGGATCCTGAGTGACGCCGCACACGTATTTTGTACAGTTGCAGCAAGGCATCACGGCTCCCGAAATCAACCACTCAACCAGTAAAACCTAACACACCCAATGCATTCTTAACTGCATTATCAACCTGGGTGACAACTTTCAGGGATCTATGCACATTGATAAAAAGATCCCTCTCACAGCCACACTACCAAGAATCTTTCCATTGACCCATTACTTTGTCTTCCTGTTATTATTAACAAACCTCACAATAGTCTGCACTAAATCCATTTGCCAATTCTCAGCCCAATTCTGCAGTTTATCTAAGTCCCCCTGTAACATTTTTCCACACGTTCCACCACTCCACCGATCTTAATGTCATCTGCAACTTACTAACACATCCACCTATGCCTGTGTCCAAGTCATCTGTAAAAGTGACAAAGAGCAGTGGTTACAAAACACATCGTTGTGGCATCCGACGAGTAACCGGTCTGCAGGATGAATACTTTACATCAACCACCGTTCACTGCCTTCTTGCAGGAAGCCAGTTTCGAATCCATGTGGAAATGGACTCCATGTCAATTGTCTGACCCTCATCCACATGCTTGGTCACCTTCTCAGAAAGCTCAATGTGGTTTCTGAGGAACGGCCTGCCTTTAACCAAACCATTTTGACTACTTCCATTCCAATTGCTGCTTGCCAGATGATGAGAAATCCTGTATCTGATCATCCTTTCCATAACTTTCCCTACAACAGATGTAAGGCTCGCTGATGTCTAAATACCTGGATCATTTCTACTGCCCTTCCTAAACAAGGGCACAACATTTTCAATCCTCCAGTCCTCTGATACGAAACCTGTAGACAATGACTACTCGAAATCCGGGTATTCAGTAGTGGGAATGGCGTTGTGTTCATGTTTTCGATGTTAACAAAGAGCACCATTCATTGAGGATACACAATCTCTGGTAAGTTTTGAATTTTGTTCAAACCACTTAATTCAGCAGTGATTTGCTTATCCTATTCAATTGAACAAATGTCAATTGAACCATTTGGAGTACTTTTTTTCCTTCAAGAAGGCGTCATCAGATGCTCAATGAGCCTCCTATGTAAATGCATATGCGAATTTCTAAAAGCTACGTACAATATTTTCACAGCAAAAGCAAGTGACAGTCAGAAGCTATATAAATATATTTGTTTCAGTTTGAATTATTCAAGTTGAAAACAATCATTATCTTCCAGGTGGCTGACACTAAGGATATAAGTTGCAATGTTCCCATGAACTGCAGAGATCACATTTCTAAAGAGATGCGCTGAACCCAAAAGGAGCTTCTATCTGCCATTTATTATCCGATTCTCGTAGCTGTAGGCCTGCCAGGTAAAGTATAGCGGTTGGTTTGTGGTTGAGGTAATGACAATTTTACTGAACACTGCACCATTCGTCGGCTGTGATTGTTTCATTTCAAAGCAATAATTTATCTTTGAAATAAAAAGCTGTCAGGTACTCGTCTTTGAGCCGAATTATTTGCCAGTTTTGCTGTTTCATATTTATACTTTTAAATGTATACGTTTCTAATTTAAAACATCTATAGGTTGCTAGTGCTTTCTGTTCTTCCACTTAGCATGTCTTCAACTCTTCTGAATGTGAGTTCTTCATTAGTGCGTCTAACAATTTTCTTTCACATTATCTTCTTTTTAATACCACAAATTGCACATTTTCTGGCCAACTGCCAACATATTTTAATATTATTTTATTGCTGTATTGCTCTGCTTGCATTTGGAATTTGGTGCACGTTATCAAAGTGAAACTGAAGATCCACTGTTTTATTGTGTTTGCAAAACATGTTCTGGTTACAGTTATTCAACTCGTATGTGTTGCTCCATTGAACTTAAAATATAATCTATTCAAATAACATTATCATGCTCAACGGCTTGTGCTGCTTGTCACTGAATGAGGAAACTACTTCCTCAGTTTAAGATTCCCACCTCATATTCTGCCAACTACTGTGGTTCAGCTCTGCAACAAGTGGGGTACTTTATGTTCCAACTATGCTCCCGGAATAATCATGGATTTTTGGCCGCCTTGATCGTCACATTTCGGGAATAGCTCATGATCTGGTCGCCTTTGTCGGAATGCATCATCAAACAGTCGCACTGTCATATAGTCATCAGTTCATAGGTTTTTCATCACGGGTTGAAGCAGAGCGCTTCAGGTCCATTGCAGAAATCAAGCATAAATAAATTCATGTCACTCTTTGTTTCATTTCGACAAAACAAATGCTGTATATGCGTCATTCGTGTTAAGTTCCATGTTGTTAACTCATATCGACATGTTGTTACTTCATGAACATTGTTTGCAAAGAAATGGACCAGTCCAGGAAAGTGATAGTTTCAAATCATTGTTGCAGATTGATCTTGAGAAATCCATATAAAACATTGCAAAACTTTGAAAAACTGATGTCTTTGAAAAGACATGATTTATTTTGCTGATAGAACCAACAGTTCTCCTGACCTCCCACACCACCACCCTGCCCCCCGAACCCATTCCCCCCCACCCACCAACAACACACGCCAGTACACTTCCTGTCTTGTTTTTACGGTCACCCTTTTCATGCTATGTATGTATGCTACAACTAACATACTAGCCATTGCGGTCCTCTCCCATGGAAAATACAGGCTCTCTCGATGTGTCACTCGGAACTTAATGTCGATGGCAGCATCAGACCTTCTTGTTATTTTTGTTGTCGTGATCTTGAACAGGATTTTTGGTGTTGACTTCCCAGGCGGTTTCCTTTCCATTACACAGTTATGAGGTCTCCGTGCTGTGTTAAATACTATAGCATTAGCCAGTTCGGCCGGACTAACAGGGGCTTTTACTTTTGATCGATTTAGAGCTATTTCTTGCCAAAGCATAAGCATTAAGTATTACACAGAAAAGACTGCGGCATACATAATTGGACTGATTTTTTTCTCGTGTGCTCTTTTACATGTCCATTCCTACATTACATATATGAATCTTTGTATATAACTAACAATACACCCCGACTTTGCAGCGTTCGATTAATATTTCGCACGTCATCAGCTTGGTTTGCATATGACTTGATTCTTCATATTGTAACGCCTTGTCTCCCATTCGCATTGATTCTGCTGCTTAATGCTCGGATTGTCAGACACATTCGAACTGTCAATAACGTTCGAAGGAGACTATGGATCCAGAGTAATGTAGAGAATAAGAGTGACTCAGAGATGTAGAACCGCAGAAAATCTAGTGTGTTTTTATTCATCATCTGAGGTAGCATCATTCTCTTACGTCAGGATTGCGGCGTCAGTTATTTCTCCAGAACCAATCCCAAAGAATCAACTTCATTCTGAAGAAATCGGAACCATGCTTAACTTTTTGACTTTTGACATGAACCCATTTATTTATGCTGGGACTCTGAGTAAATTCCGGGAGGAGTTGAATAATGCCATAAAATATCCAAACAGCCTGAAAAAATATTACCTTCTTAATATAACTTTCTGATTCATAATCTCTGTGGTTCTATATTTTACTTGCAGTGCTGGTTTGACACCTGTTACATTATGGTCAACAGTTTTTTGAGATCCTTTAAAATGCCATGTCAGATTGTATATGTCAGTGTCACTCAGGGCACCCACCCTGTTAAATGGTTAATTCGTGTCTGAAAACAATCAGCCGTTGAAATTCAATATTGCTTCGTACTCGTACGTAATAAAAGAAAATGCGAAACTTAGGTTTTGAAATTCACTCTGATGGTCGCAGATATTGTACAACTTCATTTCATACAATAAATTCACGCTATTGTCACATTACAGCTCATATCACACTGTGTCATTCCACTACTCTGCGTCTCACTGTTTGTTTAAATCTATCTCTCCCCCCCCCCCCTCCCCGTCCCTCTCTCTTACGGATGCACGCACTCTCTCTCTCACACGCATATACATAATTCTCCACACTTTCTCGATCTGACTCTCTAAAATTATGATTCTACCTCACATTGTGTCTGTTTCACTCAGACATTTGTTTCTTTCAGATAGAGATCCAGGAACTGATTGACCGTTTCAGACAGATGGTAGTCACTACCCCACTATCAGCAGAATAATCAATTTCAGTTTGTAATTACAATCTAATACAGGGGTAGATTAGATTCCCTACAGTATGGAAAGAGGCCCTTTGTCCACACCGACCCTCCGAAAATGAACCCACCCAGAGCCATTCCCCAAACTGTATACACCCCTGTCACTATGAGTAATTTGGCATGGTCACTTCATCTGACCTGCGCATCTTTGGATAGTGGGAGGAAACAGGAGCGCACGGACAAAACCCACGCAGACGTGCGGAGAATGTGCAAACTCCACACAGACAGTCGCCCGAGGCTGGAATCATACCCGGGTCCCTGAGGCTGTGAGGCAGCAGTGCTAACTACTGAGCCACCTTGCCGCCCCGGTGCCCTTATGCTTTCAACTGCATCCGTTCAGGTCTGTGAAGCTGACAATGGTCGGGGGGTGGGGCGGGGGGTGGTGTTGGAGGAGAGGGGGGGAGGAGGAGCTTTAACACGAATTGAAAGAAATTGGATCCTTGTGTTGTGATCAGGTGACGACTTAAAATCTCAGTAATCGCCCACTCTGTGACCTCATTTGCTACATTTACTGTGTTTAAAAAGCCTTTGTGCACAACCAAGACTATCAAAAGACAATTGGAAAAAGTGTTTCTTTGAATATGATTATGAAATTCAAACTTAAGCATGGAGCAAATTAACAAATGGCTAAAGATGTATTTCCGAGTTTACGGTGAGCACCACCCGAGATATTGCAGGGCTATAAGGACTCTGGCTAAGTGAGAACGTTACAAAGTAGGAAGCAGAATCTCAGTTCACAGTGGCACATGTGTGTGAAAATTGGATGACCAGTTGGTTCTGTGCATGGCTTAAGAACAGTTGAGCGCTGTCTGCTTACAAAGTTGCAGTATTGCTGCAAACTTACGGGCAGGTGCATTCTGTCCAAGAGAGTGCATTGTAACTGCGGTAGACTCGTGGGAATGTTCACTGCTGCATCTGGAAATAGGTTATCATATTGTAAAGGTGGGTGGGATCAAGCACATGGACGTTGAGAAAAGGAATATAGTTGAATAAAACATTGTTTGTTCGGAGCGTGAAGGACGTCACAAATCAAGAAGGAGATAATCAAGAAGGAGTTTGAAGATGATTACAATTTATTTTGGAATTCTCTCCGCAACCTGACAAAAATGAAGATGAATGTAACTGAACAACACGGACAAATTGACATGGATATAATATTTTTTGCTAGGTTTGTGAAGGTTTGTAGCTCAGGTTGAGGTTTAGGGATTAGGTTTGCTCGCTGAGCTGTAGGTTTGATATCCAGACGTTTCATTACCTGGCTAGATAACACCATCAGTGGCGACCACCAAGTGCAGTGAAGCTGTGGTCTCCTGCTTTCTATTTATATGTTTGCCCTGGATGGGGTTCCTGGGGTTTGTGGTGATGTCATCAGCAAACTATCAAACCAAAAATCTGGGTCTGCAACGTAGATGACACCTTTGTCATCACAAAATGAAACAAGATAGAAGAGACATTTAATATCATCAACAACACCCTCACAGGCATAAAGTTCACAAAGGAGGAAGAAACCGACAACAAACACGCATTCCTGGACGTCACAGTTGAAAGAAAGGACAACGAAGTACAAACCTGCAGAGAGATAAAACTGACAAACACTGACCAAATACTAAACGAGACGAGCAACCACCCTAATGCACAGTAACGAAGCTGTATCAGCACACTATTCCAACGTGCCATCACACACTGCAGCACAGACGAACTTCGGGAAACAGAGGACAACCACGTATACAACGTATTCAAGAAGAACGGATACAGAAAAAAATACAGTCCGCATATTCCTCAAGAACAAACCACGACAAGCAGACCAAACACAACCAGAAACCCTAACCACCTAACCACACAACCATAAATGACAGCCAGACTACTAAGACCCCTCGGATTCCTAGTGGCACACAAACTGACCAACACTCAAACATAAACTAACAAACTTGAAAGACCTAGTACAACCCATGGACAAAACCAACGTCATCTACAAAATTCCATGCAAGCACTGCGCCAAACACTACGTAGGACAAATAGGAAGAAAGTGAGCACCAGGATATACGAACACCAGCTAGCCACAAAAAGACACGACCTTCTCTCCCTAATAATCCTACACATGGATGAAAAAAATCACCAATTCGACTGGGACAACACATCTATCCTGGGACAGGCTAAGCAAAGACATGCCAGAGAATTCCTAGAGGCCTGGCACTCCAACCACAACGCCATAAACAAACACATGGATCTAGATGCCATCTATCAACCCCTCAGAAAACCAACAGGAAGTGACATCACCAAAAACCCCAGGAACCACATCCAGGGCAAACATATAAATAGAAAGCAGTAAACAACAGCTTCGCTTCACTTGGAGGTCGCCACTGATGATGTTATCTAGCCAGGTAATGAAACGTCTGGATATCAAACCTACAGCTCAGCGAGCAAACCGACACCCTATGGATATAATATCATATATATGGAATATAATCTGGACAATACAAAGTAACCATATCTTTCGAGTTGTACGAACTGGCCAATTAATGCTCAGAACTACATACATCATCAACTTGTTTCATTTAGGGACACATAAAGGATGAGGTTCCTGTTTGGAAGCGATGAACATTTTACTATACGGTTAAAATGTATTTGAGGAAGGGGGAGTGATATACTTAGGGAAATCCATCGAAACGGGAGCGAGTTTTCAGAAGATTTGCAAATCAGATTTAGTTTAGGAATGTAAATTTGCTCGCTGAGCTCGAAGTTTCATTGACAGACGTTTCGTCACCATGCTATGTAACATCATCAGCGATCCTTAGGGGAAGCGCAGATGTTATGGCCTGCGTACTCTTTATCTGTTCAGATTTTCTTGGGTTTGTGATGTAATTTGTGGTTATTTTTCTCAGAGGGTGGAAGATGGTGTCCAAATCGATGCGTTCACTGAAGAAGATTCATTTGGAATGCCATGCTTCCAGGAATTCCTGTGCTAATGGCATTTTGACTTGTCCCAGGCTGGATGTCAAAGAGGTTTCCTTGCTCATCTTTATGTAAGGATACCAGTGGTATTTGATCATGTCTTTTTGCGGTAAGTTGATGTTCATGTATCCTGGTTGGTAGTTTTCTGCCTGTTTGTCCAATATAGTATCTGATAAAGTTCTTTCAAAGTATCAAGTAAATGACGTTCATATTGCTTGTTGTCTGTATACAGTTTTTGAAAAGTTCGTTAGCTGCTGTTTTAGTGTATTGGTGCGTTTGTGGGCTACTATGATGCCAAGAGGCTTGAGTCGTCTGACAGTCGTACCTGAGATATCTTTGATGACGAGAAGAGTGGCTACGGTTTCAAAGAAACTGGAATTTAAGAATCACATTACGTCTGGAATATAATGTACTGTGATGTGTTTGAGTTTGTTTGTGAATGAGTGAAAAAAGTGAAAAGGTAGAGAGGGACAGGGAGTGTGCGTGCATGAGCGTGGGGTAGAGCGTGAAATAACTGTGGAATCAAATCACAGCCATAAATTAAAGATGACGTGCAGACATTTAAGAGCATTTCAACCATTTAATTATCTTTTCTTGTTGAATTATTAGAAAGAATAATGCAAATTGTCCAACTGCATTACTTTGTCAAGAAGATATTCTCGACAATTATTGCTCTCGAACGTAGAACGTAGAACAATGCAGAACAGTACTGGCCTTTCAACCTACGATGTCGAGGCAACCTTTTATCATACTTTAAGGTCAAAATAAATTAAATACGCGACATTTTACTTCATACGACTATGCAAGAGTCCCTTAAATGTCACTCATCTTTCTGACTCTACTATTACTGCTGACGCACAGCACCCCCAATCTCTGTGCAAAGAACCTGTCCATGACATCTCCTCTAAACTTTCCATCAATCGCCTTATAATTAAGCCCCCTCGTGATATCTATTTTCGATCTGGGAAAATACCCCTCGCAATCTGCTCTTTTATGCCTGTCATCATAATGTACACGTCTATGAAGACACGTCTCATCCCACTTTGCTCCAATGAGAGAATACATAGCTCCCTCAACCTTTAGTCATGAGACATCCGTCCAGTCCAGGCAGCATCTTGATAAATCTCCTCTGCACTCTATCTGAAGTTTTCTCATTCTTCCTGTAATGAGGCAACCTGAACGGTCACAATGTTTCAAGTGTTGTCTAAACACGGCTCCACAGAGATGGAACTGACTCTTACAGCTCTCAAAATCATTCCAACTGCTAATAAAAGCCAAAATTTCGTATCTCTTCCCAACAACCGAAATCAAAGTTGAAGGCAACTTTGAGGTATCTACGGATGTGGAAGCGGGCATCCGTCTGCTTTTCCACACTTTCAAGAATCCTTCATTTAAGCCACCAGTTTGCATTTAAATTCTACCTTCCAAAGCGAATCACTTCACACGTTCCCATTTTGAACTCCATCTGCTGGTTCTCAGCACGGCTCTGCATCCTGGCGATGTCGTGTTGCAAACCCCAACAACCCTCTACACTATCCATAACTTCAGAAATCTTCTTGTCGTCGGCAAACTTACTAATCCACACTTCCTCTTCCTCGGTAAATTAACTTCTAAAAGTTACAAACAGCGGAGGTCCGAGAACAGAACCTTGCAGAACACCACTGGTTACCGAGCTGCAGGCTGAATAGTTTCCACATAAATTAATACCACACTCCATCTTCTGTGGGCAAGCCAATTCTGTATACAGACATCAAATACCCCTGTATGCCATGCTTCTTTATATCCTGAATGAGCCTGCCAAATGGAACCTTCTCAAACACCTTGGTAAAATCCATGAACACTACACCCAACAGCTCTACCTTCATCAATGTGTTTTGTCACATCCTTAAATAATTCAATAACGTTTGTGAGACTTGGGCTGCCCCTCACAGAGCCATGCTGACCACTTCTAATCCATCTATGCCTTTCCAAACAGTTGTAGATTCTCTCTCGCTCTCAAGGGTCCTCTCCCCACCCCCGATGAAAAATAAACTACTGGTCTGTAATTCCAAGGAATATTCTTCTTCTGTTCCTTGAAATAGGGAATTATATTTTTCACACTTCAATCGTCCGATACGACTCCAATGGACAGTGAGGATGCAGGAGCATCGACAATGGCGCAGCAATCCCTTCCCTCAATTCCCGTTCTAGCTTTGGTATATGCTGTCTGCCTGTTTTTCATAATTTCCCGAACATCCTCCTTCCTGGCATCAACCTGTTAAACCGTACAAGCCTGTTTCACGCTGTCCTTGCAAACAGCAAGCTCCTTCTCTTTACAGAATACTGAAGTAAAGTATTAATTTCAGAACTTCCTTAACTCCTCGGGCACCAGGTACATGCATTCTCTGCTATCCATGATCGGCCCGCCACTCACTCTTACCATCCTTGTGATTTCACGTAAGTGTAGGACCCCTTGGAGTTTTGCTTAATTCTACCCGCCAAGGCATTTTCATGCCCTCTTCTAGTTCTCCTAAGACCCAGTCTACTTTTCCTTCCTGGCTACCTTGTAATCCAATACAGCCTTGTCCGATTTTTGCTTCCTCAAACTTAAGTATGCTTCCTTCTTTCTCTTAACTGGATGTTCCACACCTGTTTTCATTTAAGATTCCTCACACTGCTATCCCTTCCTAGACTTATTCTGACAAATATATCCAAGACTCGCAGCAAGCGCTCCCTGACCAACTTCCACCTTTCTGTCGTGTATTTCGATGAGTACATCTGCTCCCAATTGATATTCCAACGTTCATATCGAAATAACATGTTGATTCCTCTCCGCTAATTGTTTAGTTTCACATTCTATCTGCTCTAATCCGTCTCAAGCACTGCAGTAGACGTCGGGGAGTTGGGATCACTGTTACAGATGTTCTGTCTCACCAATGGATCTCACAGCTCAATATCAAACATCAAATCCAATATGGATTCCCTCAAATCGGCGTATCTACATATTCAGTCGAGAATCCATTCTGTAGTCACCTGACAAAATCTTCCATCCAACATACTGCAACAATTTCTGTCCCTGTGATATCCAAGTCTCCGTAATGGGCACAGTATCGTACAGTCAAGGAATGATTCATGCTTTAAAGTCATCAGACTTGTTCCTCACACTTCTTGCATTAAAATCGACACAGTTGGAAGCATCACACGAACTGAACCTTTTCACTATGAACTGTCTATCCTTCCTCAAAGTCTCTGTGCACACTTTATCTGCCTGTTCACAAGTCACAGCATCTTATGATACGCAGCTCCGGTTTCCATCCCCATGCCAAACTAGTGTGAACCCTCCCGAAGTGGTCGAGCTAACCTCCCGCCCAGGATATTGGTACTCATCCAATTCAGGTGCAATCGGTCCTCAGTGTACATTTCCCGTCTTGCCACAAATGTTTCCGAATGATCCACATATCTGATGATCGACGACTTCCGCCAGATCTGCAGCCAAGTGTTCAGCTCTACTCGCTCTCTATTTCCAGCCTTACTCCACCGTGGGATCCGTAGCAATCCTGGGAATACTACACTTCTCGTCCTGCCTTTTTGCTTCCAACCGAACTACCTGTATTTATTTACAGGTCTTCAAAACTTTTTTTCTAGTTTTGTGTTTGGTATGCACAACAACTTCTGGCTGCTCACACTCTCTCATAGAAATCATGCAAAGTTGAAGCGAACCATTCTTGACCTTGACACCCAGGAGGCAACGCTCTATTTGAGAGTCCTGTTCGCGTCCACACAATCTCCTATTTGTTCAATTGAAATTAATGTGTGCTGACAATGTTGTTGATCAATGTTGTGCAACAGTAAGTGTTCTTGCGTGTGTTTGTGCATCTGTGTGTCTGTGTGTGTGTGTATGTGTGTGTGTCTGTGTGTGTGTGTCTGTGTGTCTGTGTCTGTGTGTGTACTACGTGTAATACATATAATTGCACAAGAAGATCAGGAAGGAAAAACATACCGCACCACTTCCAACTTTAAAGTTAAAAATCACACAACACCAGGTTATAGTCCAACAGGTTTAATTGGAAGCACACTAGCGTTTGGAGCGACGCTCCTTCATCAGGTGATTTTGGAGGGCTCGATCGTAACACAGAATTTATAGCAAAAATTTGCAGTGTGATGTAACTGAAATTCCTGCATCGCCGAATCAGTCCAACTTTAACGATGCTGAGGTCAAGGAGATTGAAGCAAATTCATGCCATTATAAAATGGAACGAAATCTGGATGGTTAAACTGGAGTCGACTATTGCACTGCATTGACACTTGTTTCTTGAAGTGCTGGAAACGTTGTAAGGAGGTAAGAGGCACATAGTTTCCACACATGATCATGAGGATGGAAAGAACGACGAAACAGTTGAAACGTTAGAATATACGTTGCATTATTCAATACATAAACCATCAAATACATGAAGTTGTACGGCGATGCAAAGAAGGGAATTCAACTATCAAAGAGAGGATAGAAGAACAGAAAAGCAGTTACTTAATAACAAATAAATGCACAAAACTCCTGGCACAGAATTATTTTTTGGATAATTTGTAACTGGCACTGTTGCATTAAAGACAAGGCAGGTAGCACGCATTTCAAAACACAGGCTGAAAATCCAATACTGAACTTTTTTGTGGTACACTGGCAGTATCTCTATCTCTGTAATAGGAAAGCGTGCTCTCAGGTCTCAAACGGTCCAAAGTTGTTAATATTACAACTGTGAGAAAAATATTTGAAAGTGGAATTCTTCATTGACGGCTTGCCGCTTGGATTTGTCTAAATATATGCTTTTCAGTTCTGTGTTCGGTTTCGCCCAGTGCTTTCTTAAAGTTCCGACTCCGGGGTCACAATCTCCAATGCATGTGGACTGAGAAGGTGCAACCTTATGTTTTATAATTATTATCTTTATATCTGAACCCTCTGTTATTGGTCCAAACAGCTATTTTCCATTATAACAGGAATGAGTGATTCTCTAAATTGTTCATCTGTTCTGATCTGTTCATATTTTAATCATAGACTCCCTTGTAGCAAAGCAAGGAAAGAGATGGTCGGGAGTTCTTAAATGAATATCCAGTCCAAAAAATGGAAGTTGTTTGTATGCAAAACAATAATTTACGTGGGTAATTGATCTCATATAGAAAAAAAAGTTTGCATCTTAGAATGAGTGCATTGAAAATGAAATAGCATGGTACAACAACTCGGAGTTGCTAATATTGTCTTAGTCAGACATGTGGCGTATTATGATGGACCAGGAACAGCAGTGGAAACTGTGCTTCCATTTCTCGTGTTTCGTATACGTTGTCCAGCTCTTGATGGCATCGATTCGTGTCCTGAGGGAACACATTGCATTGATTTGCAATTTTACTTCTGTTGTCAGTCTGCCTGTTGCTGCTTGTGAGATATAGTTAAAGCAGTGTTTCTCCTGAAACCATAATGGCTTATGCAAGGTAAATGAACTAACACAAGTGTATAATTGTTTCAACCAAGAGCTGAGTTAACAAGAATGAAAGCTATGTGAAGGAAATACATAATTGATTTTGCATGAGCTAAAATGTGCATATAAGGATTAAATGTGCCTGCAAGCAATGGTAGATGTTACAGACAAATAGATAAGATGCTGTGAGGGGAGGGTGTGTAGGTTTAGCAAGGTATGCTTGTGCAAACAATTATAAGCGTCTGTTTCCCTCTTCTGCGTAAACAAAAAAACCACAATCAATAGGTCATACGCCTCAGTATGGTCGAAGAATCGGAGGAAATGTTGCTCCGAGGCAAAAGAAAACAGAATTGGAAATGGAGGCGGGGTGCCTGACAACATACCTCCAGAAAGTCCGTTGGGCAGGATGTTGTGGAATTGGAAAAATAATGCTTGTACAAGGGGAGCAGATCGGAAAAAAATGACTAAATATTGTCGCTTTGTATGGACGAAGGAATCCACTCTTTGTCTCGCCATCTTCTCGCCAAAGTACAGGTCGGATCAAGAGTGTGTTAGTAAATATTTGAATTTATATGTCAATGGAAAACAACCTTACAGTCAGGAGGAATCTGATTATGCTTCGTGTCAGAAGGGCAAGTAGCTGAAGGGCTACTGAGAGTACACTTTGTAACTAAACCATGGCCAGACATCCAGAAAAATATTCAAAAGATCGCGGGGTGAAGCGAGAAACCTCCAGAGGAGTTGATGTGGGAAGCTCAGAAAGTGACTCTGAGAGACGGTGTGTGAAAAATAGACAGAGAAAAGAACTGCACAGCTATTAGAAAGCTTATCCCTTCATGATTCGGGTTGAATGCACATTTGTTTGTTGGTGATTGAATGATTGTGCTTTGTTCAGTGGAGCTTGAGATCAGAGACTGTTTTGAATCTGACTGCTATTGAAGTCAAATAATAATTTGACTGAGTTCACTTTGAGAGAGAAAACTGGTCAGAGAGGCTTGGTATCCGCTTTCACCAGTCTCTGAGTAAGTAACAGTACAGGTGCAGCATGGAGAAAAGAAGACAAGCTGCATTTTGTCTTAGATCAGGAGAAAGATTTGAGTGCCAGAAAAATATATTCCTTGCGGCCATTCTCCAACGTATTAATAAGGCCACACCTGGAATATTGTGTGCTGTTTTAGATTCTTAACTGACGAAGGAGGTCCTAGCTCTGCGTTCGATGTAACGAATGTTTATCAAAATGTTTCCTGGGATCGTAGGCCTGACAATTGAAGAGAGCTTGGGTTGTTTGAGAATGTATTCACTGAAGTTTAGAAGATTCAAGAGAGGACACCATAGAAAACTGTATAATTTCAACATTTTTAGATGCCGAAACGATTTTCGTGATGTTGGTAGATTGAAAAACAAACAACAGCGTTTGAGGATAAGGCTTAAACAATGAACAAAGAAAACTACAACACAGAAACAGACCCTTCTGCTCTTCAAGCCTGCGCCAAACACGATACTCTATCTAAACCTGCCGCCTGTTTCTAAAGATCTGTGTCCCTTTGCTCATTGCCCATTCATGTATCTCTCTGGATGCATTTTAAAATACGCTGCCGTTCACGCCTCTATCACATCTGCTGGCAATGCGTTCCAGGCCTCCAACACTCTCTGCATGAAGAAATTTCCACGCATATATGCCCTGAACGTTTCACTTCATACTAAGAAATTTGACCAGTAGTCATTGCGTTCCACACTCTGCGAAAAAGAAACTTTCTTGCTATCCAAACTGTGTATTCTTCTCGTGATATTGTAGACCTCAATCAGGTCCACCCTCAACCTCTTTATTTCTCATGAAAATAACCCTAATCTATTCAACCTCTTTTCATAGCTAGCACATTCCATACCAGGCGACAACCTGGCAAACCTCCTCTTCAAACTCTCCAAAACATTCACATCCTGTTGGTAATGTGGTGAACAGAACTGTACGCAGTATTCCAAAAGCAGCCGAACCAAAGTTCTATACAATTGTAACACGATTTGGGAACTCTTGTATTCAATACATAGTCCAATGAAGGAAAGCATGCCGTATGCCTTGTTGACCACGTTACTGACCTGTGTTGCCACTTTCAGGGACCTACGGACCTGAATACTGAGATCTCCCTGTACGTCAATTTTCCACAGAACGTTTCCACTAACTCTATAGTTCACTCTTGAACTGGATCTTTCAAAGTGCGTTACCTTGCATTTGAGTCGATTGAACTCCATCCGCCATTTCTCTGCCCATCTCTCCAATCTATCTATATTGCGTTGTATTCTCTGACAGTCCAGTTCACTATCTGCTACACCACCAATCTTAGTGTCATCTGTCTGCTTGCTAATCAGGCAACTGATAACTTCCTTCAAATCATTTATGTATATCACAAATCACAGTGGTCCAAGCACGGATCCCTGTGGAACACAACTGGTCACGCATGTGTATTTGGAGAAACTCGCTTCAACTGCTACCCTCTGTCTCCTGTTACCTAGCCAGTTTTCTATCCATCTAGCTGGAACGCGCTAGGCCACACGTGACATCACCTTCTCCATCAGCCGACAATGGAGAACCTTACCAAACACCTTACTAAAATCCATATATATGTCATTTACAGCCCTTCCCCAATCAATCATCTTTGTCACCTCCTCAACGAATGTCATTAGGTTTGTAAGACATGACCTTCCCCGCTCACACCCATACTGCCCATTGCTGATAAGTCCATTCTCTACCAATGTGAATAGATCTTATCCCTCCGTTTCTACTAAACTAATATCGGGCTCACTGGTCTATGATTACCTCGAGTAACCCAGTTATCCTCTTAAAGAAAGGAACCATTTTAGCAATTTGCCAGTCCTCCTGGACCTCACACGTGTTCAAGGATGCTGCAAAGATGTGTGTTAAAGCGCCAACTGTTTCCTCTCTCGCTTCCCTCAATAAACTGTGGTAGATCCCATCCGGACCTGAGGAATGGTCTATTATTTAGAATAAACAAGACCTCCTCCTTCCTTATGCCGACTTGACCCAGAGTCCACAAAGATCTATCCTGAACCTCAAAATCGGTCATGTCCCTCTCCTCAGTGAATGGTGATGTGAAGCATCCGTTAAGAATCTCAGCTTCTTTCTCTGAAACCACGCATAACTTTTCTTATTTGTCCTTAAGTGGGCCAACCCTTTCTCTCTTTACCCTTTTGCTCCTTATGTATAAACAATGGCTTTCATAATACGTTTAACATTTTTTGCTGAAGATATATCATGACTCATATTAGCCATCTTAATTCCTCGTTTCAGTGTGGTCCTACTTTCCCATTACCCTTCCAAAGCTTTGCCTGTCTTCAGTAGTCTTCACGTTATGTATGTGTCCTTTTCCTGCTTAGCTGGACTAACGATTTCACCTGTCATCCATGGTTCTTATAATTGCCACTCAGATCCTTCATTTTAACTGGAACATACCCCTCGTGAACTCTAAAGCAACCTCTCTTTATTAGCCTCCTACATATTGAATGTGTTTTTACCTTCAAACAACTGCTCCCAATCTCCAATCCGTAGATCCTCCTGAAAGTTGGTTTTGTTGAGCTTCCCCCAATTTATCACTCTTCTTTTAGGACCACTGTCGTCTTTGCCAATAAATATTCTAAAACGGATAGAATTGTGGTCACTTTTGCCAAAGTAATGTCCGACTGAAACATCAATCACCTGGCCGGGCTCATTTCCCAACATCATGATCGGTATGGCTCCTTCCCGAGTTGGAATATGCACATACTGCCACAGAAAACACTCCTGGATGCACCTTCCAAATTCTGCTCCGTGTAGACATTCAACATCAAACTGTTGCTCCTATATCTGTCCATGGTCTGTTTACATATTTGCATGTCTACCTCACGTTCGCTGTTGGGAGGTCTGTTGTACAGATCCCAACATTGGTACCGCACGTTTTCTCTTTCTGAGCTGTGTCCATGTCGCCTCAATGGTCTAGTCATCCATAGCACCCTCATTCAGCACTGCCATGACATTTTCTTTGAACATCAGTGGATTTCCTCCACGCCTTTTACCTCTGATTCAATCAGCTTTAAGCATCGTTATTCTGGGATAGTTAGCTCAAGATTACACTGCTGCTGGAAACGCATAGCAGGTCAGGCAACATCCGAGGACCAGGAAAACCGGCGTTTCGGGCAAACGCCCTTAATCAGGAATGAGGCAGGGAGCATCCGCGCTGGAGAGATAAATGTGTGGGCTAGGGAGAATGTAGCAAAGACGACAATAGGTGGGTGGAGGTGATAGGTCGGAGAGGAGGGTGGAGCGGATAGGTGGGAAGGAAGATTGGTAGGTCTGGCAGGTCATGTGGATTGTAGGAACTGGGGTAAGGTGTGACGGGGAAATGACAAAACTGGTGAAGTTCACATTGATGCCCTGGGTTGAAATGCTCTGAGGCGGAAGATGAGGCGTTCTTCCTCCAGGCGACCGTTGGTGCGGGAAAAGCGCTGGAGGAGGCACAGGAACTGCATGTCTTTGGCGAAGTGGGAGTTAGCATGTATGGCCACGGGGTTTTGGAGTTGATTGTTGCGAGTATCGTGGAGATGTTCCCTAAATCTCTCTGCGCGAAGGCGTCGAGTCTCCCCAATGTAAAGGAGACTACATTGGAAGCAACTGACACAATAAATGACTGATGGATATGCAGGTGAACCTGCAATGGGCGTGGAAGCGTCCTTTCGTACCTTGGATGGAGGTGAGGGGAGGTGTGGGCGTAGGTATTTCAATTCCTGTGGAATCCAGGTAAGGTGCCAGGAAAGGAGGGTGGGCTTTTCGATGCGTGAACCAGACCAGGTAGTCACGGGGGGAATGGTCTTTGCGGAAGACGGAAAGGGGTAGGGACGGTAATATATCCCTGGTGGTGGGGTCTTTTCGGAGGTGTAAGAAGTGTCGGCGGACTATGCAGTTTATGTTGCGGTTGGTAGGGTGGAAGGTGAGGCCCGGGGCGGGGGGGTGGGGGTTGTGTACTTGTTGCGTTTGGAGAGGTGAGGTTTGAGGGCGGAGTTGGAGGACGTGAATGTGTTGGGTTGGCGGGCATCTTCAATCACGTGAGAAGGGAAATTACAATCTTTGAAGAAGGAGGCCATCTGGTATATTCTGTGGGGGAACTGGTCCTCCTGGGAGCAGATATGGATGAGGCTGAGGAAATGGGAATATGGGATAGCATTATTTTGCAGGAGGTACGGTGAGAAGAGGTGTAATTCAGGAAGCTGGGGGAGTCAGTAAGTTTGTAAAAAAATGTCAGTGTTAAGTCGGTCGTCATTGATTGAGTTGGAGAGATCCACGAAGTGGAGTGATGTGTCAGAGATGATCCAGGTGAATTTATGGTCGAGTGGAATGTGTTGGTGAAGTTGATGAACTGCTCAACCTCCTAGCGGGAGCACGTTGCAGTCATCAATGCAGCGGAGGAAGAGAAGGGGACCGGTACCAGTGTAACTACAGAAGTTGGACTATTCTACACCAACAAAGGGGCAGGCATAGCTTTGGCCTATGCGGATGCTCAAAGCTACCCCTTTTCTCTGAAAGAAGTGGGAGAATTCGAAGGATAAATTGTTAAGAGTGAGGACGAGTTCAGCCAAACGAAGGGAAATGTCAGAGGAAGTGTACTGTTGGTGTCGTCGGGAGAGGAAGAAACGGAGGGATAGGAGGAGCTGGTCAATGCAAGAGGAATTCCAGAGGGATTGGATGTCTATGGTGAAGATGAGGCGCGGTGAGTCAGAGAGACGGAAGTCTTGGATGAGGTGCTGGGCGTGGTTGATGCCTCGAATGGGTGTGGGGAGTTCCAGGACTGGGGAGATAGGAAAGTATCGAGGCAGGTGGAAGTGAGTTCTATGGTGCAGGAACAGACTGAGGCAAATGATCGGCTGGGGTGGTCAGGCTTGTGGATCTTGCGAAGGAGGTAGAATATGGCAGCGTGGGGTTCCCGGACTTTGATGTTGTAAGCCGTGTGTGGGAGATCTCCTGAGGTGATAATGTTGAGTATTTTCTGGGAGATGATGGTTTGGTGATGCGGGCTGACATGATGTTCGAGGGAGCAAGAGGAGGAGGTGTCTTTGAGTTGGAACCTGCCTTCAGCGGAGGAGAAGCCATTGCACCAAACTACCACTGCGCCCCCTTAGTCAGATGGTTTGATGCTGAGGTTGGGATTCAAGCAGAGGTAGTGGCGGACTGCACATTTTGAGGGTGAGAGGTTGGAGTACGGAAGGAGGCTACACAGGTTAAGGTGGTTAATGTCTCGGCGGCAATTGAAAATGAAGAGGTCAAGGACGGGTAATAGGCCAGCACGGGGTGTCCAGGTGGATGGAGTGTGTTGGAGGCGAGTGAAGGGGTCCTCGGAAGGTTGGCTGAAGTCTTGGCTGACAAAGGAAGCTCGGAGGCAGAGGTGGCAGATCAAGTGTTCGACGTCATGACCCGCGTTGAATTCATTGATGCCTGGACGCAGGGGAATGCAGGTCAGGCCTTTGCTGACGAGTGATCGTTCGTCCTTTGTGAGGGAAGGTCTAGGGGGATGATGAATACTCGGCAGTGCAGGGATCTAGGACCTGGTATCGTTGTGTATCTGGGATTTGGGCGGAGCCTATGACTGGTGTGGGCGCGGTGGTCGGGGGAATTTGTGGAGTCATGAGCAGGGGTGATTTTCCCCTTAGGGTTCAGGGGTGGGGATATTGACAGTGGGATCCGTGGGGGTGTGTTGGCAGTAGGTAGGTGAAAGGCGATGTTGGGAGTGGAAGTGGCAACGAACACGTCAGTCGGGGATGGAAGTCGCTGAACGCGTGACATCAGCAATGACGTGAGGGGCGGAAGAGATGTCACGCATGGTGCATGTGAAGACGTGATGGGCGAAAGTGGCTGCTGAAGCGGCCAGGATGGGGGAGCAAGTGATGTCATTGATCCCCTTGGTGATGTACCGGCTTCATTGCTAATGGTGGCCGAGCTGTGCTGGAGGCGGGGAGAAGCTTGTGGAATATTTTAGCAGTGATGGTTCTGGAGGTGGGTATATAAAAGTTTGTTGTGCTTCCGGTTTTTGATGTTTGTGAGGGAGTAGAAATACTGTTTGTTGAGAATAGAATTCTTCTTAGTATATGGTACAGAAGGGGTCCTTTGCATTTTTGAGAGTCTGTGACCCTCAGTTGAGCTATATCTGCCAGTACAGAGGTTAGGTGGTGACGCATTGATGTGAGCATGGAGCAGAGAATCCTGAAAGAGAGCGGTATCTGGTGGTTGCGAATTTGTAGTCTGTACTGGTTTTCCTGTTCATATCCTAACTGTGCTGTTTTGTCTGTAGTCCGGTGAGGTTCAGCAGTTCATCAACGTCACCACCACATTCCACCCCGACCGCAAATTCACCTGGACAACTGTGACACCTCCCTCCCATTTCTGAACCTCTCGATCTCCATTAGAAATGACTAACTTAACACTGACAATTTTCCAACCCCTCGCCTCCCACAGCTACCTGTATTAGATCTCTTCACACCCTCCCTCATTCAAAAGTGCTATCCCGTATTCCCCATTCCACCACCTCCGACTTATCTGCTCCCAGGAGGACCACTTCCACCACAGAACACACCAGATGGCCTCCTTCTTTCAAGACCGTAATTTCCGTTCCCACGTGGTTGAAGATGCCCTCCAACGCAGCTTATCCACGTCCCGCACGTCTGAGCGGAAATCCCATACCTCCAACCACAGCAAGCGCAGAGACCTCCGGGCCGTCACCTTCCATCCTACCAACCTCCGCATAGATCGCGTCCTCTGCTGATATTTCCACCGTCTCCAAACGGACTCCACCAGTGGTGATATAATTTCCTCCTACCATTTTCCACTTCCCCCAAATACCATTCCCTCGATGACTATCTGGTCAGGTCCACGCACCGAACAGCCCACCCTCCCCTCATGGCAATTTCTCATGTCACCGCAGGAATTGCAAAACCTGTGCCCACACCACCTCCCTCAGCTCATCCAAGGTCCTAGAGGAGCCTTCCATGTCCATCGCCGTTTCATCTGCACATCCACCAATTTCATTTATTGTATCTGTTGTTCCCGATGCGGTCACCTTTACTGGACGCCTTCTCGCAGAGCGCTTTATGGAACATCTCCGGGAGACTCGCAGCAATCAACCTCACCACACCGTGGCCGAACATTTCAATTCCCCCTTCAAATCTGCCAAGGACATGCCGGTCCTGGGCATACTCCATCACTCCTCCCTCACCACCCGACGCCGAGATGAAGAACGCCTGATCTTCCGCCTCAGAACATTTGAGCTCCAGCGCATCAATGTGGACTTCACCAGTTTCCTCATTCCCCCTCCTTTCCCCAGTTCCAACTTGCCAGCTCAGCACCATTCTCATGAGCTGTTCTACCTGCCGATCTTCCTTCCCACCTATCCGTCCCACCCTGATCTCTGATCTATCACCTTCATCCCCACCTTTATCCACCTATTGTACTCTTAGCTACCTTCTCCCCAGCTCCACCCCTCCCATTTTTCTCTACACAATGCAAGCTCCCTGCATCATTCCTGATGAAGGGCGTTTGCTCGAAAAGTTGACTTTCCTGCACTTCGGATGCTGCCAGACCTGATGTGCTTTTCCAGCACCACTCTAAGTTTGATTTTGATCTCCAGTATTGGAAGTGCTCACTTTCATCTGGGATGGTTAGTTACCAATCCTTCCCTCAACCAAATCTCAGTAAAATCAAAAGCATCATTCTTCCACGTACTAATCCATGCCCTAAGTTGACCTGCCTTTCCTAATATACTTCATGCATTAAAACAAATGCACATCAGATCACCAGTCCCTTTGCAGTCGTCGTCTGCTCCCTGCCACCCCTCCCCTTAATCAAGCAGATTTCATTATACAGATCCGTACTGGCTTTAGTTGCTGCTTCCTTATTATCATCTAACCTCATTTGGTTCCCAACATTCTGCCACATTAGTTTACACCATTCCAACAACGTTAGCAAAAGCGCCCACAAGGACATGTTTGTCCAGTTTGGCCCAGGTGGAGACCATCCAAATGTGTAATAGCTCCACCTCCCAACGAAACGTTCACATTGTCCTAAAAATCCCTCTTCCACCATCTCTCAAGCCATGCATGTTGCTACTGTTTCTACCCTCTATACTTTGACTATTGTGTGGTAAAGGTAGTAATCCAGAGATCACTATTTCGGAGGTTCCACTATTTAACTTGGCTCCGAATCCTTAAATTCTATTGTAGGACCTCATCCAGTTTTTTTTTCACGACATCGTTTCTGCCTATATGCACCAAATCAACTGTCTGTTCACCCTCCCCCTTGAGAATGACCTGTAGCCGTTTTGAGACATCCCTGACCAATGCACCTGTGCGACAATATGCCATTCGGGAATCTCGTTTTCGACCACACTAGCTGCCTATCTGATGCCGTTACAATTGAATCCCCTGTGACTACAGACTTCAAACTGTTCGTCCCGTCCTTCCGAACAGCAGAACACCACTTTGCCATGAACCTGGCTACTGCTGCCTTCACCTGGTAAGCCATCTCCTCCAACAGTATTCAAAGTGGTACACACGTCTTGGAGGGAGATGACCGTACGGGACACCTGCACTGTCTTCCTACTCCTTTTCTGCATTATGGTAGTTGTTCCGAAAGCTATCCTGATCTCTTGTCTAACCAATTCACTAAACGTACTATCCATGGCACCCTCAGCATGGTGTATTTTGCAAAGTTAGTCCATCCGCAACTCCAGAGTCGTCGTGCTGTCTAACGAGACCTGCAACTGGAAACACTTCCTGCACTTGAAGAAGCCAGGGACGTCAGCTGTGTCATTAAGCTCCTGCACTGAGAAGGAGAAGCACAACACGGGTTTGAATTCTCTTGCCACCTTCAACTTAAATTTAAACTTAGCTTAAGCTCAGGTCAATGAAAAAGCAAAGTTTTCATCAAATGTTTCGATGAAAAACTTAAGAAAAGTAATGTAAAATTCTTACCTGATCAACTCACCACAGATTCCCCTTTTTTTTGTGAGAGGAAGAGGGCGGTGGGAGATACGACGCATCTCATATTTCGGGTTCAGTCGCGACCGAAATAAAAAGTTACACTCAACTTCCCAGCAGTCATCTTGTCCTCGCTCTCACCTCCAGACAAATGGAGGCTCCATGGTCCAAGGTAAGTTTTTAAACCTGTTTCATTCACCTTCCCAGCAGCCCCCTGATCCTCGCTCTCACCTCTTGACAAATGAATGGTTTATGCCTTTAAACGGTTTTTTAACCGGTTTCACTCATCTTCCCAACAGGCCTCTGATTCTCGCTCCCACCGCTCGCAAATGGAAGCTCCAAGGCCCCAGGTAAGCATTTTCAGCAGTTTCAGCAACCTTGCCAGCAGCCCTCTGATCTTCTCTCTCAGCTCTCGATAAGTGGAGGCCCCGATGCCCGAGGTAAGTTTTTAAACTGTTTCCCTCACTTCACAGCATCCCTCCCGTCCTCGCTCCCACCTCTCGAAAAATGGAGGCTCCGACACCCGAAGTAAGTTTTTTCTTTTTTCTCGTTTTCACTCACCTTCCCAGCAACCCTCTTTTCCTCTTTCTTACCTCTTGACAAATTGAGGCTCCAAAGTGTGAGGTAAGTTTTTTGAAAGGTTTCACTCACCTTCCAAGCAACTCTGTGAGCGTTGATCTCACCTCTCAACAAACTATTAGAATCATTACATTTGAATTGAGGAGAAAGCTATTCACGGTGAGAATGGTGAAACAAGTAATTTAACATCACAACATTTGGTTGAGACCAAATGAAGATATAAATGTAAGAACATATTCAAATTTTATCTTGGATATCGGGGAGGTGGCATCATGCATTGAGATCGATCATAATGAAAGGCAGAACAGGCTAGAGTAGTTGAATGGCCAACTCCTCCCCATTTCCTAAGTTCGTTTGTTTCACAAATGTACTGCCTACATGAAGGAAAGAAAGAGGGGCAGAAAGTAGGACAATATTGACGACATCGTGCTTTTCAAGATCGTCACAATATGGAGGTGCTGGTTTTGGAATGGTGTGAACATGAGTAAAAAATACTCAACACCAGCTTACTGTCCAACAGATTTATTTGGAGTTGTAAGCTTTCAGAAATTATCGGAAACAACCAAAGTGTCATACAATTGTTGCAATGTATTGAAAAAACCTAGATTGCTGCTAAGTCTCTGATTACTTGAATGGAGATGCAGTTTTCGTTTGTTTAATATGTAAATGCAAGACTTTCTTTCAAGATACAGTCCGAAGATAACGTAAGGTTATTTTAAAAGTCGCCATCTCAGCTCAGATAATGTACTATAATTGTAGAAGTGCGAGTCTGTCTGTATTCCAAACTTGAGTGCAAATTAAGAATTTGCAAAAATTCACATTGACTGACTGCGTACAGATCGTGTGTGCTTTTGAACAGAATATTATGTATCTCCAAGTACAAATCTTTAAGTGCTATTTCAGTTTTTAGACTTATGTATGTGTATGATTGAATGTGAGGGAGAAAGAGATTTTGTGTGTGAGTGCGAGTTTGCACGAGTGCAACGGCGTATATGCGTGTGAGAGGTTGTGACAACAATGCGTGCGTGTGTGTGCGTGCGCGCATCTGTGTGTGTTCATACGTGAGAGAGTGCGTGTGCACAAGAAAGGATCTGCCAATCCAGCGACCAGACGAAGGAGCAGCAGTGTTTCCAAATCAACCTGTTGGAGTATAACCTGGTGTTGTGTGTTTATAAGTTTTCCTATCAAGCAGAAAGTCCGACAATCCATGAAATAATCAGTGATATGAAATTTACGAACGCATTATACAGTCAATGTGATTACGTGGAAGGGAAACGTAGATTATCTTTGAGATAATAAAAGCGTTTGTGAATGTGGAACCGTTATGTGCATGAAGCATGGAGGTCTAAATAAAAAGTGTTCCATCACGTACCTAATGAAATGTTGCCACACTGGATGAGATTTATTTGCGGGCATTCTATTTGCATGTACGGATGTTTGGTGAAATAACAAGAAAGACTCAGAAAAAAAATAGGTGATTTTCAGATTGGCAAATAATTACCTTTAGGATACAAATGGATTCAGTGAGTTGTCGTACCTTGGGAGGCTGCAAGATTGCAGAAGCATCTGCCTGACAGCAGCGTTGTCTCAGACTGCCAGGTGCATGTGTGTCAGCATTGCTGAAATTAAAAGAAACGGAGATAATTTTGCAGATCATATTTATTAAAGACTTTCCATTGGTTTTACTTGTTTCGAGCGAACTTCCTCATTTCTGTTTTAGTTAATGTGTATGTATTTGGTTTAAAAAGAGAGATACAACACAATATTGAACTTCCAAAATTTCAAGCATTTCAAAGCTCAGGGAGGAATTAAAATAGTCTCAGAGGTGCTAATGTCCATTCCTCGTATCAATAAATCGTTAAGCTTCAAACGCAAGCTATTAACAGTTTTTTTTTGCTTTTGAATGCAAGCTTAAAAAATAGAAGTAAGACAATACTCAGATGACGTCGGGGCATGTACAATAATCATCTGACATCAGGAGTAGACGTTCTGTGGCCATCTTTCGAAACAGTTCAGGCAATTGTCAGAAATAGAAGAAATATCTGCTAATTCAAAAATATTTAAATGATTTCCAGGATCAGAGTGGATTACTCAGGACAGGAAGTGCTCAGGTAAGCTTACAAAGATAAGATCAATTCCTTGCTGAAATAAAGACGCAGGGGGCAAGGAAATTGGCGAGTGCACATGCATGCAAAACAAATGCACAGGGAGCAAGAGAGGTCAGAAGGCAGACACCGCACTGGTGTAACCCCACGAGGGCTAAATCAAATCTGCTCTGGACAATCTGAACAGGGGCCAAGACTAGTGTACCCTCGGGGTTGTTTTTGGGTCGGGGTTAATGGAAGATTTCTCAGAAAAAAGTGTCCACCAGACAGATGGAAGATAGAGCAGGAGGGGTGGAGGGAGACAGAGGGAAACATTTACTAATTCCTCAAGTGAAGAGCAGGATGGTGTTCCAACTAATTTAACGAGACAAAAGAAACGCACTGACAGCATTTTGGCCCTGTGGTGTCAATAACATAATCACAACATGTATCATTTCATTACGTACTTAATTCATGTAAACTGCCTGATTAGTTTTTTTTTGAAAAAAAACACGAATGAACTGACAAATAAATCCTGACAGGCGATATTAGGTTTTGGTGGTCACAAAACCCGAAGATGCAACAAAACTTGACATTTGATTTCAGTTTACTTTAGAGAATACTGAATTTCAGCTTAGAAGCGAGTTTCCCACATCCCCTCAAAGGCTGCTCTGGCGATTCGGAGCATCAGTTACCTTGGCGGAAAGATTTAGTTTGAGAAACTTCCAAACCAAGAGAGTTAGGTTTGGCAATCTGCTGGTCCAGAATTGAAACATTTTTAACTCCCATTCTTTTAGACGTCACTTTTAGCAAACTGCCTACTGCCGTTGCCTCCACAGTCCATGGGAATTAATCTGAAAGTTGTAAATAATGTAGAACATTTAAGAGTGGAGATAGAGTAGGCAATTAGTTTGGGCCTGAGCTTTCTTTGATGCATAGTTACTGAAACAGTGTTAAAAACTGTTTGAATGATACCGTTCACACCATTCTAATTTTCTGCTATGTTTTCTTGATCCATTACTTATATGATATCCTTTTGTTCTCTGGACACATTAATTTTAGATTAGATTACATTACAGTGTGGAAACAGGCTCTTCGGCCCAACAAGTTATCACCGACCCGCCGAAGCGCAACCCACCCATACCCCTACATTGACCCCTTTAAACTAACACTACGGGCAATTTAGCATTGCCAATTCACCTGACCCGCACATCTTTGTGACTGTGGGAGGAAACCGGAGCACCCGGAGGAAACCCATGCAGACACGGGGAGAATGTGCAAACTCCACACAGTCAGTCGCCTGAGTCGGGAATTGAACCCGGGTCTCTGGCGGTGTGAGGCAGCAGTGCTAACCACTGTGCCACCGTGCCGCCCACAAACCTTCATAGAACAGGGTACTCAGAATTGCACGCAGTATTCCACAATCAGGCTAACTCGTGTCCAAATACAAATGCAACGTGACCTGCTCTACTGAATGAACTGATCAATAAAGTCGACCATAACAAACGCCTTCTTCATTATCCCGTTCAACTTCGACTAAAATTTCAAGAAACCAAGACCTTCACTCTATCCTCTCTTTGTTTAGCAATCCGAACCAGAGCATTTCCCTTTCGTGTATAACTCCCGCCCTGATTTTCCTTTCCAAAATGCAACATCTCAAGTTTATCTAAATTAATATCCACCTGCCACTACTCATTCATTAGCAGATTTGGTTGAGGTTGCGTTGTACTATGAGGTAAACTTCCTCCCTGTCCATTACAGCCCCAGTTTTGGTTTCATCTCAGTGATCATATTTCATATGTTCACACTCAAATTCTTTATATACATGATGTAAAGCAGTGGTCCCAGCACTGATTCTTATGACACGCCACTGGACCTATAATTATTCCTCCACAAATACGCTCTGTCTTCTAAGTTCGAACCAGTTCTGTAATCAAATATCTAATTCTCCCATTTTTAAATGTTACCTAACCTTCCTAAACAGTTTGCTCGGAGGAATCTTGTTGGGCGCCTTATGACTTCCATTTACATCTTGTCTAACGCGCTTCCCTCATAAATCCTCTTGGGTTGCTTCTTCAAAAAAATTCAATTCCACGCACAAAGATATGATGACAAACCCTAACCAACCCGTGACTTTCCAAACGCATGTAAATCTCGTTATTCAGATTTTGTTCCAACAATTGTCCATCACTGATGTCAGGCCTATCGGTCTGGCATTGCCTGAAAGTTTCTTTGGCATAATCACACATTCAATCAGACCATTTTCTGTAACACAATTTGCTGTGGAGAGTGACTTGCGTGTCCATGAGTCACATAAGTTTGGTCAGCAGGTGCAATAGGTTCAAAGTGAGGACTGCAGATGCTGGAGATCAGAGTCATGAGTGTGGTTATATGAAAGCACAGCAGGTCAGACAGCATCCGAGGAACAGGAGAATCGACGTTTCAGACATATAGCCTTCATCAAGCCATTCCTGAGCCAAAGTCGACTCTCCTGCTCCTCAGATGCTGCCTGAACTGCTGTGCTTTTCCAGTACCACACTCTCGACTTCAGGTGCAAAAATTATTAAAAAGATTTGTTCTTTATTGCCAAAGGGATTGAGTTTAAAAGTAGAGATTTTATGTTGCAACTGTACAGGGTGCTGGTGAGGACACAACTCGAGTATTGCATGCAGTTTAATTTCATATTTTCGAAAGGAAATGTTGGCTTCAGCTGCGGTATGGAAGAGTTTCTACAGCTTGATTCCGGATTTGCGCCAGTTGGATTATAAGAAGAGATAGAGTAGACTGGGATTATGTTCATTGGAATGTAGAAGAATGGGGAGGTCTCCTATTCAAATATTTAAATTTGTGAATGGACTAGATGGAATAGAAGCAGATTTTGTTTTACTGGTGCGTTAAAAAAAACGACAAGGTGGCACATCCTCAAAATAAGGGGACCCGATTTCGGACAAAATTTAGAACGAACGTCGCCACCCAGAGGATTGTGAATCTGTGGAGTTGCATGTAGAGCGATGTAGTTGAGACTTCCTCATGGATTTTTTTTTAATGATAAGTTAGGAATTTTTAACATAAAGGAATTACGAGTTATAGTGAAAGGGAGAATAAGTGGAGCTGAGGCATGAAAGGATTAGCCAAAATCTTGTTGAATGGCAGAACGGGCTCGAATGGCCTGATGGTCGTGTCCTACTCTTATTTCTTACGTTTTTATTTTCTTATGCTCTGATCTAAATCCTCTCCGTTCAAGCTAGGACGACGGTAGCACCCCATTATACGTTTGCAAAATTAAATCCCCTCAAATGACAAACAACATTTTTTTACAGGTAACTGAGATGAACTTGAAGAAAATTTGCAGCTCTGATGATTTTCCAGTGAATAACCACGACAGTAGACAGATAAACATACAAATAAAAATCGTACGAACTATCAATCAATTGTCGCCTCATTTTGGTATCGAAGATGTTAATAGAAATAAATGAAATACTTAGCATTCATTTGTGAGCAAAGACACCATTGACACCTTCGTGGTTCATCACCAAGAGATAGCACGGATCATAAAAAAATCATAGAAGCCCTACAGTGTGGAAACTGGCCATTTGGGGCAAAATGTCGACATCGACTCTCTGAAGAGTAACCCATGACGATCCATTCATGTGTACTATTGCTCTACATTTACCCCTGACTAATGTACCTAACCAACACACCCCTTGAGCACTGTGGGCAATTTTGCAAAGCCAATCCACATATCCAGCATTTCTTGTGTTTTTTGCGAAGAAACCGAAGCAAACAGAGGAAAACCACGCAGACATGTGGAGCATGTGTCAACTCCAAACAGTCAGTTGGCTGGGGCTGGAATCGTAGCCAGGTCCCTGGCGCTGTGAGGCACCATTAAGGACAGGAGGTGTGAAAGCCAACATATTGTCTTTCTTCATCACAAGAGAAATTGAGCACAGGATTAAATAAGTATTGATGTTTCATTGGCAGAGAACAATGGTGAGACCGTGCCTGGACTATTGAGCACAGTTCTGGTCTCCTTGGAAAGAAAGGATATATTTCCACAGAGGGACTGTATCTCAAGTTGTCCGGACTATTTCCTACTATTATCTGGAATATCAGAGAAGAATCGTTGGGTGTGGGGTGGGACGGGGTGACCTGCATAGGCTGAAACATCCCATATCTTCATCTTCTCTTTAGTACTGATCGCAAAATATTTTCCAACAGTCAACCCTTTGGATCATGTCTGGCTGTGGCAACGTAGGACATGGCTTTCAGTTTGTCGACTGCCCTGTAGTTTCAGGATGTATTCTGTCTATTTCTTGGACAGAAGTAAACACTTGCGATGTTTCAACATTGAGATCCACTCTCCTCTTACAACCAGGATGTCTACTAATTCTATTATTCTGTTCTAAGCAGTCTGGGAAAATGAATCTCTTCATTCTGGGAGAGAGAATGATAGACCGAAATGAGTTAAATGTATCGGTTCATGTAATCGCTGTCACTAATGTCAGTCTCTGCAGACACAAATTGGGCAACTGCAGTGTGCCCCGCATGAATAATAAGGCAATTCTTCTCTATGTTTTCAACAGAGTCAGTGGGAGCAGCACACCCATCACGAAGAGAAACTAGTAACTCAATAACTTAACTCGCAATTTGGGAACAATATACTGCAACGATGAAAACGTAAATTCAATTCTAGCTGCCGTCAGTTGCACTGATCCAACAATGAACTGGGATCCAAGGACACTGGATTGGAATAGTACAACAATAGTGTGCAATGAGAGAACAACGACTTGGTACGCTGGCACAAGTCCATGGAATGTGAGAAATGTGGACTGGAACTGTACAGCAATAGCAAGGGCATTCTTTGGGATGAGTCGCTCCTCTGTACAGTTTGAACGGTTGAGTCTAATACATCACATTGAAAGAGCCATTCAATTTTTTCAACTGGTTTATTATCCCATTCTCGCAATTGTTGGTCTCCTTGGTAAGTCTTTGGAATGTATACAACCCTGGCATTACTGTGCAACCATTGCTGCATCTGATGATTCCGCGGTTCATTATTGACAAACTCTGAGCAAATATAGTACCGTGTTTGATATTCATTTTCTGACCTTTGCTGTTTCTGCTCAGCCTGAAGAGTCTCTGATTCCTGCTAACAATTATTTAAAACTCGCTATCTCAATGTCCTTATTGAGTAAACACTTACGCAATATTATACTCTCTATGCATTTAAATCAGTTGGTTTACTGAATGGACACTCTTTTGTTATTACATTACAGTGTGGAAACAGGCCCTTCGGCCCAACAAGTCCACACCGACCCGCCGAAGCGAACCCACCCATACCCCTACATTTACCCCTTACCTAACACTACGGGCAATTTAGTATGGCTAATTCACCTGACCCTGCACATCATTGGACTGTGGGAGGAAACCGGAGCACCCGGAGAAAACCCACGCAGACACGGGGAGAACGTGCAAACTCCACACAGTCAGTCGCCTGAGGCGGGAAGTGAACCCGGGTCTCTGGCGCTGTGAGGCAACAGTGCTAACCACTGTGCCACCGTGCCGCCCACTAATGCAGCAGAAAACCCTAATACTATAATAAACATTTGGTACATTTGGTACAAAAACAGAACAGTATCCTATTTGCTTCTCACATTAAGTACTCTAAATCTAAAACCGAACAAATCCATTACTTTATTGTTTATATTCCTCAGCTAACATAATAAGCATCGTAATACTTTCCCGGAAAAAGTGTGGTCTCTCCGAATGCGTCACTCAGTACCTGATGGCTATGGCGGTGGCAGATATTCTCGTCGTTATCACGGATCTCATATTGCGACACATTCCATTTCTCTATAAGAGAGGGCATCATTTCTTAGAAGACATTCTTGTTTGTAACATCCACGCTGTCCTGCTTCATGCAGCCACTGATTGTTCTGTTTGGTTCACAGTTACTTTCACCTTTGTTACCATTTCGTGACCATTTGTTACCCAAAAGTGAAAAATGAACGTTGCCTTCTGAAAACACCGGCTGTGGTTCTCGGGATGGTGACCGCATTGAGTTGTTTGAAGAACATTTCTTGGTATTTCATGTTTTCAGGTCACTATAATCAGAGGGATGGACCCTAGTTCTGCTGGCTGCCACGACGTATCAAGTATTCTTCGATGTGGGGTGCATTTGAGTTATTTCATTACATAATAACCCCAGGAGTTGCTTTTATTCTCATTCTGCTTCTCAATGGTTTAACGGTGAGGCACACTATAGTGACCATCAGATCCCGAAGGAAACTTCACCATCAGCGCTACAAAACGACCGCTAGAGACATAGAGATGAAAATTCGAAGGAATTCAATAATTTTGTTGTTCCTTCTGTCATTCAATATTATTTTGTTATGGTTATTATCAATGATATTTTCTATCAGTAGGCGACTGGTATTTTTGAAATATCTGTCTACAAATCTGCCTGTTTTTGTAATGGAACTGGGCTACATGCTCCAGCTACTCAGTTGTTGCACAAACACCGTGATATATGTCTGGACACAAACTAAGTTCAGAGAACAGTTCAAGAATATTCTCACTTATCCCCTTGCTGCAATATTGAAATACATGAACATTTGAGAATGACTAAATTGCATTATCAGAAATCAATCCTGCAATCAAATTTGCTGGTGTCTTCAATGCAGGCAGGTTTGAATTTATGATTTTGTTTCTTTACATTGCTATGGCTATCTCTAGCTCTGCAATCATTTCTCTGTCGACCTGCACAAGAGTGAGTATCCGCATGCATGTATGGATTTGTGTGTTTGAGTCTAAGCATAAGAAATATAAATCGAGAAACAGATTTGTCTCCAGAATCTGTACTCGACAGTGATCGTGACATGCTGAAGTGTCTTTTTTTAATGTATGTCAAATTGATTAGAATCTGCTTCCTACAATTTGCATAAAACGCAGATAACCCATGAACCGTTGTTCAGTCCTTAAGTTTGGGGGAATTAAAAACGAAGGGAAAACTCAGGCCAGTAAATAAGCAGTACAGGACTTTTTAGGAGGCGTTTATGTCTCTAAAATGGCAAACATTTCACCGAGAGATGTTCTAATGAAGAGGATGCATCATCCAGAACCTTTTTACTCGGATGGTGATGGCTCGCAGGAGGTGACATAGACTTAACTTGACGTGTGATAGATATCGAATCGATGTCAGACGTAGTTTGTTTCCTCATAGATTAGTACGGGAAAGTAATGCATTGCCTTCAACAGTAGTAGACTCGTTAGCTTTAAGGGCATTAAAATGGTCATAGGATTGACAGATGGACGAGAATGAAATAGTGTCGTCGAGATGGGCTTCAGATTGGTTTCGCACATCGGCACAACATCGAAGAGCGAAGTGGCTGCACTGTGCTTCAATTTTCTGTGTTCGATATTCTATGACTAACCATGTAACTTAAGAGGCGTATCAACGTGAACAAACCTGTGACCAACGCAGTAAAATGTATTGGTATGAATGGTTTTAAAAAGCAGCAATGGGTGATCAAGAAAAAAAATGGGAGAAAGCAGGGCAAAAGTAAACCACCAAGAAATGTTTGCATGTAGCTGGTTAGACCTTCTACGAGAGTAGAGATAAGAAAAAAAGTACACAGAACATATTTATTCCTGAGTAGTGAACCTGCGGAATCAATAATTTCAAAGAAGTAAATGGCATGGACATTGCGCACACATTTTCTATCTATGCTTATGTATGAAGACATTTGAAAATAAACGAAATACAAGATAATCACTCACCGAATCGAAAACAATCATCATCACAGTGAGGAATGCATATGTTCTGTGTTGTAGTAAATAACAGGAAATGCAAGCCTGCAAGGAAGAAGCAGGAGATTGGTATGAAAGACGTATGCACTTTTGAAAAGAACGTGCAGGCACAATGGTCAAACTGGTCTTCTCCTGCGGACCAGAGAACCCAGAGATTCCTGTGCAAAAACTGCATGATCTAAAGGTTGACAAATTCTCGCATCTGATAACTTGCATTGCAATGTAATGACTAAGGAGAGTGAAGATCATGGATTATTGAGTGAAATTTTGTCAAATTCCCATGACTCTAGCCCAAAGCACCATTGAATCCGATACTAAGTATCTTCAAAAATGAACAAGTATTGCGGGTGTGTCAGACAGGAGCGCACGAATCAGTGGTGTGCTCCTCCTAGAATATGGGGTAAGCCTTGAACCAGGCTGTTAGCATGAAAAGTATCTGGTTGGATCACCTGGATGTACAGAGTTTGGAACTGAAGCAATGTCTGAGGTCACTGTCGAACATCTGTGAAGCTGAGAGAAATGTTGAAAGCAAGAACTGTGAGATGGCCACGGTGCAGTTTATAGCTCCACGAGCAGAAAGGGAATGGTTAGCAGACTAAGATGAGAAAAAGGCCATGCAGGATTCCTATTGGGCATTTCCCTGAGAAAAGATATACACCTTCAAGTAGTGCTGGAATAAATGTCCTGTCGGGATAAGCAGCAAACACCAATTTGGTGGAACTCTACTATTTGTGCTGCAAAAGGGTCGAGCTAAAATAAGTTGAAAGGTAAAGTTTAATGGAATGCAATTCCAAGGGGAATGGATTCGTGCAAAGTAGAGTCAAGAATAGGATGACTCCCCTTCTTTTGACTCAAGAATGTCTCACAGCAGCTGCAGCGCATTGTACAAGTCGAAGGTGAAATGCCAGAGGTTAGGCTATACTTTGGCAAAAATGACAGTAGTCAAAACAGGTGTCCAAACTGCAGACAATGCAGGGTTATGAACCAAGCTGAAAAGTACGATTGCAAAGGTAAGGAACTCAGGAATACTACGACTGCATCATGAGTATAATAATTAAAGTAGAAATAGCTGCGGTATATCAGATTTCTGAGATTTTGATCCCGAGACAGAAACAGGAGCATATGTGATAGAAAACATAGTGTTGGCTGATGAACTATACTCATATTTTACTTCTGACTTCACAAGCGAAGGTGGAAATACAGTACAGGAAATTATGTGAAACGAGGGTTTAGTAAGAAGGATAAAATAAAGTATGTCTGTCTTAGCATAGAATTTGGCTTGAGAGAATTGATAGGATTGAACTTAATAAACTGGTGAGTGACCGTACTTCTACAAATAAATATCCAAGGACTGACAATCAACATCCCAGAGAATTTACAGAAGTGAATTTGCAAATGGTGGATCTATTGTTGTCATGGACCGAAGACTTTTGACATGCTTTCAACATAGTTTTTCCTTCGTCCCAGCATCCACCTATTCTGTCCCCAAACACAAATAGAAACATTTCTTATCTTCTCAATCATCATCTCCAACGGGATTCTTATTTAGAAACTGAAATAATGTGCTTGTAATAACGAAAATAATGGATGCAATGTTGAGGCGAATATTTGTGGAGTAAGTCCAGTGTGAATAATCATGTTGGTTCAAAACACTTCTTTTCTCTGTCCTCTGAGATGAGAGGTGGCTGGTTTGCACTGGATTGTTGTTGCCGAAGTTGCGACCTTGTCTGAGTCATGGGTAGCCAATGAGATTTTAAAATGTTGGAAGTTGATCGAAAAAAGATACTTGACCCTAACAGTCTACGGTTCAAAGTAAAGCTCTCCTGTGAATCGGAACAGCTGAGAGACATTTCGCCAGTGTCTGGAGTGCTCCACATAATCCCACACCGCTAAGTCAGAATCCAATTTGCAAAGCAATCAGGGATCATCAACATTTGACAACCGTTTTCTGGATAGCTCCAATTCATAACACTGCAACCCACTTCCAGTTAATTAGTGAATCAAAATTCAAAGTTACCAGTCAAACATGTATATCCATGTTTCATAGATTATCATTCACTTTTTCTAACACTGCAGAAAGTCTCTTTTTTTCATTATTGGATGTGATGCGTTTAAGTCAGATGAGTGGAAGAGGAGAAATCACAATTCGATGTCTCTTTATGTGAATGCAGAACTATATCCTGCCCCCTACACTCAGGAATTGTCTCAAGTGTCTTCTGTAGTGGCACGTTAAACCAAAACATGATCCACGAACCAATAAAGTGATCTCAACCCAGTCTGTTCAAATAGATCTGCTTTAAGGAGAAAAGCGATTGTCAGAAGTTTAGACGAAATTCCAAGACTCATGCAGCTCAATGGGGGTGGGTTTCAAATCAAAATGGGATGGGGAAAAATTGGAGATTTCAAGAATGCAGAGATCATGAAGTGTCGTGGGAGAATAGTGTTTTACTGGAAAAGAATCCAGAGACTGCGAGCAGCGAAGCTATGGAATGAATCCGAAAATTACGGGGCAGAGTTTTAAAACCAAGACTTCATGTGCTCAGAAGGTCAGTCAGCGCAGCAATCTATGAGAGGCTATCGGGTCCTGCTGCGTTAATACATGCGAGCAAAAATTCCAATGGGATCAGAATTTCAGTAGACGACCTGTGAGAGCTTACCGTTGGGGAACAGCATGCAGAACGAAGCACAGTTTTTGAGCTCAAACGAAAAGTTGCGTCCGAGAATCTGACACAAGACAACTTTTTAGGAAACATCTATTTTGTAAGACAAGGTTTGTTACCTCAGGAAATAACTTTCTCAGCCATGAGATATTCTTCTCTACATTCAACGGCTATCATTTTCGGTTGCTCCCTGATATCCAGCGAAGCATGAAAGCCGCCAATTTTAAACGTAATGGTGCATGAAAGTAGGGATGCTTTGTTGGAACCATACAGGCACAAGTTCGATCACAGATGGAATACTGTGAGCAGCTTTAGTTTCAATTCCTTATTGAAAGAAAAATATACTGGCATCGGTCGCACTCAAAAGAATTTCCACAGGGCTTATCATGGGAATGGAGGGACATTATTACGAGCAGCTGTTGAGAAGATTGTGCCCGTAATTGCTGAAAAACAGAAGACTGAAGTGTGACATTGCTGAATCACGCAAGAGAGTGGTAGATAGGGGAAAAGCAGAGGCCTTGCTTCTCCTTGGTGGACAGTGGACCGGGGCATAATATAAGAATGCGAATCATCGAATTTAGACAGATCAATGTTTGTGAGAAGTTTTGTAGCTCGGGTGGTCGTTGTTGTGGTTCTGTTCGCCGAGCTGGGAAGTTGTGTTGCAGTCGTTTCGTCCCCTGCGACGAAACACATCAACCTGGACCCAATACAACGGCCACTGCATCGGACAGCTGGAACTGACAACCGGAATCGGCAGAGACAAACCACTATAAATGCCGGAGGAAACATCACAGAAGCAATTCACAGGAGGCTCCCAACCACTGAGAATGTCACCTAGACAGGGGATGAAACGTCTGCAACACAAATTCCCAGCTGGGCGAACAGAACCACAACAATTTAGAAAGATGATGAAGAATTTAATCTCTGTGATTTTAGGAATATCTGTAAAATGATTAGCTGTAGAAAACTGTTGAGGTTTCATCGTGAATTATCTTCAAAGCTGAGAAAGACAGATCATGAGTCCAAGAATGAAATCAAGGGCGATTGAGATAAAACAGGGAAGCGATGTGAAGATTATCAGATAATCCACTAAATGTCGTAACAGACTCGAAGAAGTGTGTGGCCTGCCTCTAAATGTATAGCTTCTACTGGGAGTGAGTGAGACGAATATTAAAAGTCTGCCTTTGTTTGAACAGTGGTCAGAAGGTGAAAATTTATGATCGTGGCACTGTGCATCGTTAACTGCAAAACAATAAGAAGTCAATATTCGGAAATATCTCCAAGCGTTTAGGAGGGAAACAAGGTTCCATCTCAATTGTGAGGATGCTTTCATGATAAGCCACCAACGCCTCATCTGCTCCACGAAGCCAGCAAGATCTTTTCCCTGGAGCAGAATATGGCGTCCTTGTGATATTATTGTTATAAGTTGGCAGGAGGTTCAGAGAGTCACAGGGCCCGGTAGAACTGGACAAAGGAAACGCTTACACCCGTTAGATTGAGCCAATCAAAGGCAATCACTTCAGTACTCTGTTCGTGTTTCCCTGCCGTTTGCCAAATGCTTTAGCATCGTGGCTGCACAGCTGAATACTTCATGAAATTGTTGACCGTTTCTGTTTCTCCCACTTCCACAGAGAGTGAGCTTCATATTCCTCGAACATCTGTACGAAAACTCGTGTTCTCATGACCACCTGTCCATTGCCTAAAATCTGTAGCTCACATCATTGATAACGCCAGAAAGGGTATGTTTCCATTCCTATCTGCCCCTCATTAGTTTATACATGCCAATCTTCTGCTCTGTCAATGTCGTTTTATTACCGGATAACAACTCTACGTTGTCCAATCTCTCTTCATAACAGAAAATCCCAACGCTAGGTAACATTAGATTAGATTACATTACAGTGTGGAAACAGGCCCTTCGGCCCAACAAGTCCACAACGACCCGCTGAAGCGCATTCCACCCATACCCCTACATTTACCCCTTACCTAACACTACGGGCAATTTAGCATGGCCAATTCACCTGACCTGCACATCTTTGGACTGTGGGAGGAAACCGGATCACCCGGAGGAAACCCACGCAGACACGAGGAGAACGTGCAAACTCCACACAGTTAGTCACCTGAGGTGGGAAATGAACCCGGGTCTCCGGCGCTGTGAGGCAGCAGTGCTAACCACTGTGCCACCGTGCCGCCCACTGTGCCATCGTGCCGCCCACATTAACATTAACTTAAATCCTCTCTCTGGCCCGTCTCGAGTGTTATCATAACCCTCCTTTTTGTTTGCATTCCAGAATTGTCGGGAAAACTGTATGTGTGTGGCGAAACCAAACAAATGTGTTATACAGTCCTCTTCATAAACTACAAATTTTTAAAGTGTATGCCTCGGCTACTAAAAACAAGTATCATACAGGCATTCATATCCATTAAAGCTCGCTGTCCAGGTACATTCAGGAACTGCACGACATGTGCATCCAAGTTCCATCTTGCCTTCATTGCTTCCGGGGTCGTAAAATTCACGATGCTTTTACTTGCACTCTTTGTCCTGACGAGGGACATCACATCACACATTTATGAATTGGTATTCAACATCTGGGTGAGCTCAGTTCCAGACAACGTGGGTGTCCTTAACCGGACCTGTACTGACACGTTGGAAACTCGCTAGAGAGACATGTGCTGCTGTGTGAATTGATTGCTATGTGCAGAACACGTGTATCTGCCTCTTGGCCTTTGACAGAAAATTGTACACTGCATACTTGACCTAATCTTTCTGATTGCAATAGAGAAGTGGTAGTACAAAAACCTCCCAGTCTAGACTGGAGATGGGAAGAGCTGTTTCACTCCTTCTAACATTTGAAACTGCTAAATATTGTGGTCCTTTCAAACGAAATGTTCCTCGTCTTTACGATTCAGCATAAGATTTCTTTGCTCCT